>NC_053025.1:545915538-545996568 GCF_003073215.2 Triticum urartu | reverse complement strand
GATGCTACGTTTAATGAAGATGATATTTTTAGTCTCCCAAGTTTTGATATGCAAATTTATAATGATGATAGCATGCCTCCTACTTATGATGATTATTGTGATGATACTTATGCTATAAAAAGTAGTGAAACTTGTCATGATTATGGTTACCCCTTTTCTTAACATTACTCTTTTAATGTGGAAACAATTTATAGTATTCGAGTTTCTTATGATACTCCCACTATTCCGAATGAGAAGAATTTTGCTTATGTGGAGAGTAGTAAATTTTCTATGCTTGTAGATCATGAAAAGAATGCTTTAGGTTCTGGTTATATTGTTGAATTCATTCATGATGCTACTGAAAATTATTATGAGGGAGGAATATATGCTTGTAGGAATTGCAATAATATCAAGTTTCCTCTCTATGTGCTTAAAGTTTTGAAGTTATGCTTGTTTTACCTTCCTATGCAAGTTGATTCTTGTTCCCACAAGTTGTTTGCTCACAAAATCCCTATGCATAGGAAGAGGGTTATACTTAAATGTGCTAGTAATATTCTTCATGATGCTCTCTTTATGTTTCAATTCTTATCCTTTATGTGAGCATCATTGAAATCATCATGCCTAGCTAGGGGCGTTAAACGATAGCGCTTGTTGGGAGGCAACCCAACTTTATTTTTATTCCATGCTTTTTTTTCCTATTTAGTAATAAATAATTCATATAGCCTCTGTTTAGATGTGGTTTTATGCTTTTAATTAGTGTTTGTGCCAAGTAGAACCTTTGGGAAGACTTAGGGAAAGTCTTTTTGATCATGCTGTAAAAAACAGAAACTTTAGCGCTCACAAGAATTGCTGCCATTTTTTATTGGAGAGTTCTATTTAGTTAATTCTTTTTGCAGATGATTAATAGATAAATTCCTCACGTCCATCAATTTATTTTAGAATTTTTTGGGATCCAGAAGTTTGCATTAGTTACAGATTACTACAGACTGTTCTGTTTTTGACAGATTCTGTTTTTCATGTGTTATTTACTTATTTTGATGAATCTATGGCTAGTAAAAGAGTTTATAAACCATAGAGAAGTTGGAATACAGTAGGTTTAACACCAATATAAATAAAGAATGAGTTCATTACAGTACCTTGAAGTGGTGTTTTGTTTTTTTCGCTAACGGAGCTTACGAGTTTTCTGTTAAGTTTTGTGTTGTGAAGTTTTCAAGTTTTGGGTAAAGAGTCGATGGATTATGGAATAAGGAGTGGCAAGAGCCTAAGCTTGGGGATGCCCCGGAAGGCATCCCCTCTTTCGTCTTCGTTCATCGGTAACTTTACTTGGAGCTATATTTTTATTCACCACATGATATGTGTTTTGCTTGGAGCGTCAATTTATTTTGTTAAGATTTTCTTGCTGTTATTTAGAACAATGTTTTGCATCTTTTATTTCAATAAAAGTGGCATTGATAGCCTTTACTATGCCTATTTTAGAAGTCCACATGTTGCTGTTTGAAAACAGAAAGTTTACCGCTGTTGCAATAATTCCCTAGAAAATTCAGAATGTGATAAAATGTTGAAACCTTTTGCATATTAAGCTCTGATAAATTCACTACAGTGGGAATTTTCTTTCATAATTTTTGGAGCTAGGGAGGTATGGATGTTGCTGCATTCTTTACAGACTGTCCTGTTTAGGCAGATTGCTGTTATGTTTGCATTATTTGCATATGTTTGCTTCTTTAATGATTCTATTTGAGGATAGGACTATTAAATATGCAGAGGCATTTAGTATGCAATGTTGAATAATAATTTTAGTGATTTGCTACAGTAGAGTATGATAAGGTTTTTGCAATGGTTTATACTAACTTATCTCACGAGTCCTTGTTGAGTTTTGTGTGGATGAAGCTTTTGAGATTTAGGGAGACCGTGATTTGAGAGGAATTAAGGAGACACAAAAGCTCAAGCTTGGGGATGCCCAAGGCATCCCAAGATAATATTTCAAGAAATCGCAAGCTTCTAAGCTTGGGGATGCCCCGGCTGGCATCCCACCTTTCTTCTTCAACAACTATCGGTTAGTTTCGGTTGATCCTAAGTTTTTGCTTCTTCATATGATGTTTGCTATTCTTAGAATGTCATTTTCTTTTGCTTTGCTTGCTGTTTGAATAAAATACCAAGATCTGAAATTCTTAAATGTTACAGAGTCTTCATATAGTTGCATAATTATTCGACTACTCATTGATCTTCACTTATATCTTTCGGAGTAGTTTGCCATTTGCTCTAGTGCTTCACTTATATCTTTTAGAGCACGGTGGTGGATTTGTTTTATAGAAACTATTGATCTCTCATGCTTCACTTAGATTATTTTTAGTCTTAATAGCATGATAATTTGCTTAAATTCCTAATATGCTAGGTATTCAAGATTAATAAAATTCTCTTATGAGTGTATTGAATAATAAGAGAAGTTTGATACTTGACAATTGTTTTGAGATATGGAGATGGTGATATTAGAGTCATGCTAGCTGAGTATTTGTGAATTTGAAGAAATACTTGTGTTGAAGTTTGTGATTCCCGTAGCATGCACGTATGGTGAACCATTATGTGATGAAGTCCGAGCATGATTTATTTATTGATTGTCCTCCTTATGAGTGGCGGCCGGGGATGAGCGATGGTATTTTCCTACCAATCTATCCCCCTAGGAGCATGCACGTAGTACTTTGTTTCGATAACTAATAGATTTTTGCAATAAGTATGTGAGTTCTTTATGACTAATGTTGAGTCCATGGATTATACGCACTCTCACCCTTCCACCATTGCTAGCCTCTCTAGTACCGTGCAACTTTAGCGGTACCATAAACCCACCATATACCTTCCTCAAAACAGCCACCATACCTACCTATTATGGCATTTCCATAGCCATTCCGAGATATAGTGCCATGCAACTTTCCACCATTCCGTTATTATGACACGCTTCATCATTGTCATATTGCTTTGCATGATCATGTAGTTGACCTCATATTTGTGGCAAGGCCACCGTTCATAATTCTTTCATACACGCCACTCATGCATCATTGCACATCCTGGTACACCGCCGGAGGCATTCATATAGAGTCATATTTTGTTCTAAGTATCGAGTTGTAATTCTTGAGTTGTAAGAAAAATAAAAGTGTGATGATCATCATTATTAGAGCATTGTCCCAGTGAGGAAAGGATGATGGAGACTATGATTCCCCCACAAGTCGGGATGAGACTCCGGACGAAAATAAATAAATAAAAGAGGCCAAAGAAGCCCAAATAAAAAAAGAGAAAAGAGGCCATAAAAAAAGAGAAGGACCAAATAGAAAAAAACAAATAAAAAATAAAAAAAGAGAAAAAGAGATAAGGGGCAATGCTACTATCCTTTTACCACACTTGTGCTTCAAAGTAGCACCATGATCTTCATGATAGAGAGTCTCGTATGTTGTAACTTTCATATACTAGTGGAAATTTTTCATTATAGAACTTGGTTTTTATATTCCAATGATGAGCTTCCTCAAAATGCCCTAGGTCTTCGTGAGCAAGCAAGTTGGATGCACACCCACTTAGTTTCTTTTGAGCTTTCATAAATTTATAGCTCTAGTGCATCCGTTGCATGGCAATCCCTACTCACTCAAATTGATATCTATTGATGGGCATCTCCATAGCCCGTTGATACGCCTAGTTGATGTGAGACTATCTTCTCCTTTTTGTCTTCTCCACAACCACCATTCTATTCCACCTATAGTGCTATGTCCATGGCTCACGCTCATGTATTGCGTGAAGATTGAAAAGGTTTGAGAACATCAAAAGTATGAAACAATTGCTTGCCTTGTCATCGGGTTGTGCATGATTTAAATATGTTGTGTGGTGAAGATGGAGCATAGCTAGACTATATGATTTTGTAGGGATAACTTTCTTTGGCCATGTTATTTTGAAGAGACATAATTGCTTAGTTAGTATGATTGCAGTATTATTATTTCTATGTCAATATGAACTTTTTTCTAGAATCTTATGGATCTGAATATTCATACCACAATCAAGAAGAATTACATTGAAATTATGCCAAGTAGCACTCCGCATCAAAAATTCTGTTTTTATCATTTACCTACTCGAGGACGAGCATGAATTAAGCTTGGGGATGCTTGATACGTCTCCAACGTATCTATAATTTTTGATTGCTCCATGTTATATTATCTACTGTTTTGGACAATATTGGGTTTTATTATCCACTTTTATATTATTTTTGGTACTAGCCTATTAACCGGAGGCCCAACCCAGAATTGATGTTTTTTTTGCCTATTTCGGTGTTTCGAAGAAAAGGAATATCAAACAGAGTTGAAACGGAATGAAACGAACTGGAAAAGTTATTTTTGGAAGGAAAGCTACCGGAAAAACTTGGAATGCATGCCAGGAAAGGAACGAGGGAGCCACGAGGCAGGGGGGCACGCCCTCCACCCTCGTGGGCCCCTCGTGGCTCCCCTGGCGTATCTCTTTCACCCATATATACCCACGTACCCTAAAAACTATCAGGAACACAATAGATCGGGAGTTCTGCCAGAAGCCTCCGTAGCCACCGAAAGCCAATCTAGACCCATTACGGCACCCTGCCGGAGGGGGGAATCCTTCTCCGGTGGCCATCTTCATCATCCCGGTGCTCTCCATGATGAGGAGGGAGTAGTTCTCCCTCGGGGCTGAGGGTATGTACCAGTAGCTATGTGTTTGATCTCTCTCTCTCTCTCTCTCTCTCTCGTGTTCTTGAGGTGATACGATCTTGATGTATCACGAGCTTTGCTATTATATTTGGATCCTATGATGTTTCTTCCCCCCTCTACTCTCTTGTAATGGATCGAGTTTCCCCTTTGAAGTTATCTTATCGGATTGAGTCTTTAAAGATTTGAGAACACTTGATGTATGTCTTGCCGTGCGTATCTGTGGTGACAATGGGATATCACGTGATTCACTTGACGTATGTTTTGGTGATCAACTTGCGGGTTCCGCCCATGAACCTATGCATAGGGGTTGGCACACATATTCTTCATGATTCTCCGGTAGAAACTTTGGGGCACTCTTTGAGGTTTTATGTGTTGGTTGAATAGATGAATCTGAGATTGTGTGACGCATATGATATAATCATACCCACGGATACATGAGGTGACATTGGAGTATCTAGGTGACATTAGGGTTTTGGTTGATTTGTGTCTTAAGGTGCTATTCTAGTACGAACTCTAGGGCTGTTTGTGACACCTATAGGAATAGCCCAACGGATTGATTGGAAAGAATAACTTTGAGGTGGTTTCGTACCCTACCATAATCTCTTCTTTCGTTCTCCGCTATTAGTGACTTTGGAGTGACTCTTTGTTGCATGTTGAGGGATAGTTATATGATCCAATTATGTTATTATTGTTGAGAGAACTTGCACTAGTGAAAGTATGAACCCTAGGCCTTGTTTCAATGCATTGCAATACCGTTTACGCTCACTTTTATCATTAGTTACCTTGCTGTTTTTATAATTTCAGATTACAAATACCTTTATCTACTATCCATATACCACTTGTATCACCATCTCTTCGCCGAACTAGTGCACCTATAGAATTTACCATTGTATTGGGTGTGTTGGGGATACAAGAGACTCTTTGTTATTTGGTTGCAGGGTTGCTTGAGAGAGACCATCTTCATCCTACGCCTCCTATGGATTGATAAACCTTATGTCATCCACTTGAGGGAAATTTGCTACTGTCCTACAAACCTCTGCACTTGGAGGCCCAACAACGTCTACAAGAAGAAGGTTGTGTGGTGATGCTTTCAGTAGTGTTTAACACATCGTCTTCTTTAGTTCAAAAACTTTTTGTAATTTTTTTGTCGGAACGTGGCGTGTAATATATCGTTGGAAAGCTCTTGACAACCATATTTCAAGTATATTGAAAGTTTTCGCAAAATCATTATGGTTTAAGAGCAGTTTTGAAAAAACCATTTTTTTCAAAACCGAAAACGTGAATCGTATTTTGGACTCAATTTTCAAATGGTTTGTCGGAATTGAGCAAATAAGATGGCGTTGGAAAGCTGGTGAAAATCCGCATCTTCCATATATGTATTGTTTTTTCTAATTCTATATGATGTAAAAGTAATTTAAAAACGGTGAAATTACAGGCGAAGCGTATTTTCGCGATTTTTTGCAAACAGTTTGTCGGATTGACGCAAATGATATGGCGTTGGAAAGCTATTTAAAATGCGCAACTTTTTTTGTATAGAAATGTTTTTCTAATTCCTTATGGTTTAAAAACGAATTCGAATATGGTCAAATTTGATTTTGAACGCGATTTCTTTAAAAAGTTTGTCAAATATGGCAAATAATATACCGTTGGATAGCTATCGAAAATGCGAAACTTAGTCATGTTGAACGTTTTCTCTACTTCGCAACCGTTTAAGAGTAATTTTGTATACGGCATGACGGATCCTGCTGTTTTCTCGTGTGAAAAACAGAGTAGTCGTACTGATATATATGTATGTTTGTACTGAGCTATTTTTTGTAGAGTAATTTTGAATGGTTTCGAAAAAGGGTACTTGTACTGATGCTTGCATGGGTTTGTACTAAGCGTGTTTTCACTAACTAGACTTTGCTCTGTTTTTTGGTAATTTTTTTCTTGTAAGTTTTCAACGGTTTACTGTGTCGTCGCCCCTGTACTTGTATGGTTTGTATCATCGAACTGAATGATATTTTATTCAAAAAGAAAATGTGTTTGTTTTGTTTCCTTTTTTTAACTCAACATTTTTTTGACAATGTTGTTCTTAACTTCTCTCATTTTACGACTTGTACTGAGGTACTTACTAACCAGGATTTTCATGGGGTTTCTTTTTTTGTTTGAACTTTACAATTTGAATTTCTGCCATTTCTTTTATTCCGAACGGACCACCATTTTTAACTCGTACCTAGGTACTTACTATGCCCGAACTGGGGTGGCTGTCGCGACGCAAGGAAGATGTTGTGCGGCGGCGTGAGGTGAGACGCCGGCTGCGTACAGAGGATCACGTGGAAGCGCTGCGTAGAGCGTGGTCTGGCGGCACGCTAGAGGGAGGACCATGGCGGGGCGGCACGCTCGAGGGAGGGGGTGTGGGGCTGCATGCTGGAGGGAGGGACTGCGGGGCTGCGCGCTGGGGGGAGGGGGTGGCGGGGCTGCGCGCTGGAGGAAGAAGAAAGGCGGGGTAAGTTGGGATCGCCGCGGCATGGGTCTGGTCCGGCGGCATCAGGGTGCGTTGGGCGGGGGCGTCACGCGGTGGGGAGGGAGGAGGTGGCGCACCGGCGGGAGGGGGCAGTGCACGGCGGGGGAAGGAGGAGGCGGCGCACAGCGGGGGAGGGAGGGTGCGGCGCACCGGCGGGGGAGGCGGACGGCGGGGGAGGGAGGGGGCGGTGCACCGGCGGGAGGGAGGGGCGGCGCGCGGTGGGGAAGGGAGGGGGCGGACCGCCGGCGGGGTGGGAGGGGGCGACGCGCTGGAGGAGGAGTTGGGGATCGGGAGGGAGGTGGTGGGTTCGGTCGCCGTCGCTCCTATATAGGGCCGGAGGGTAACAGAATATTATTCTGTTACTAGTAACAGAATAGCCCTGTCCTATATATATATAAATATAATTGGATGTGGGTTTTCATAAAGCATTATTGTTGACGTTACCCTTGAGGTAAAAGGTTGGGAGGCAAAACTTCATACCCATAAGTATTGCGTGAGTGTTAATTGTGAAATACTAAATGATAGTTGAGTATGTGGACTTGCTGAAAAGCTCTTATATTGACTCTTTCCGATGTTATGATAAATTGCAATTGCTTCAATGACTGAGATTATAGTTCGCTAGTTTGTCAATGAAGTTTCTGATTCATACTTTACATTGTTGCTATTCTAAGAATTATCATGATGCCCTCATGTCCGTATTTTATTTTATCAACACCTCTATCTCTAAACATGTCGACATATTTTTTGATATCGACTTCCGCTTGAGGACAAGCGAGGTCTAAGCTTGGGGGAGTTGATACGTCCATTTTGCATCATGCTTTTATATCGATATTTATTGCATTATGGGCTGTTATTACACATTATGTCACAATACTTATGCCTTTTCTCTCTTATTTTACAAGGTTTACATGAAGAGGGAGAGTGTCAGCAGCTGGAATTCTGGGCTGGAAAAGGAGCAAATATTAGAGACCTATTCTGCACAACTCCAAAAGTCCTGAAACTCCACAAAAGTCTATTTTGGAATATATTAAAAATATTGGGCAAAGAAAGCACCAGAGGGGGGCCACCCACCTTCCACGAGGGTGGAGGGCGCGCCCTACCCCACTAGGCGCGCCCCCTGCCTCGTGGGCCACCTGGAAGCCCCCCGATGCCCATCTTCTGGTATAAGGTGTATTTTGCGCTGGAAAAAATCAGAAGGAAGCTTTCGGGACGAAGCGCCGTCGTCTCGAGGCGGAACCAATCTAGGGCTTCGGCGGAGCTATTCTGCCGGGGAAACATCCCTCCGGGAGGGGGAAATCGTCACCATAGATCCTCTCATCGGGATGGGGTCAATCCCCATCAACATCTTCACCAGCACCATCTCCTCTCAAACCCTAGTTCATCTCTTGTATCCGACCTTTGTCTCAAAACCTCAGATTGGTACCTGTGGGTTGCTAGTAGTGTTGATTACTCCTTGTAGTTGATGCTAGTTGGTTTATTCGGTGGAAGATTATATGTTCAGATCCTTTATGCATATTAATACCCCTCTGATTATGAACATGAATATGATTTGTGAGTAGTTACATTTGTTCCTGAGGACATGGGAGAAGTCTTGCTATGAGTAGTCATGTGAATTTGGTATTCGTTCGATATTTTGATGAGATGTATGTTGTCTTTCCTCTAGTGGTTTTATGTGAACGTTGGCTACATGACACTTCACCATTGTTTGGGCCTAGGGGAAGGCATTGGGAAGTAATAAGTAGATGATGGGTTGCTAGAGTGACAGAAGCTTAAACCCTAGTTTATGCGTTGCTTCGTAAGGGGTTGATTTGGATCCATATGTTTCATGCTATGGTTAGGTTTACCTTAATTCTTCTTTCGTAGCTGCGGATGCTTGTGAGGGGGGTTAATCATAAGTGGGATGCTTGTCCACAGAAGGGCAGTACCCAAGCACCGGTCCACCCACATATCAAATTATCAAAGTAACGAACGCGAATCATATGAGCATGATGAAAACTAGCTTGACGAGCGCTTTCCTTTATATAACAGTTTGTCCAGGCTTTTCCTTTGCTACAAAAAGGATTGGGCCACCCTGCTGCACCTTGTTTACTTTTGTTACTTGTTACCCGTTACGAATTACCTTATCACAAAACTATCTGTTACCAATAATTTCAGTGCTTGCAGAGAATACCTTACTGGAAACTACTTGTCATTTTCTTATGCTCCTCGTTGGGTTCGACACTCTTACTTATCGAAAGGACTACGATAGATCCCCTATACTTGTGGGTCATCACGTATCTCAACATTAAAGTGAGCCGCCAAACGAGTAGCGAAAATCCCAACTTGTATTTTACCCTTGGACCTATTAATGTGGAGGCGACGTGCCACAATAGCTCTGAAGCTATAAGTGGTGTCGCCCTCTAGTGCGCGACGTAAAACATCAAAGTCTGGTGCACTGAGCGCACCCACCTTCACTCTAGTAAGCAAACACTTAGCTATAAATAAAGTAAAATAATGCACTGCAGGAAAGTGTATACTAGTGGCGGTGACGGCTGACACCCCTCTCTCATCTCCCACTGTCAAAGTATGATAAAAGGCCTCAAACTCTGCCGGCCTAGGCTCAACTAAACTCCCATCAGAAGGGATCATGCATATGTTACAAAATTCAGTAAGTGGTATCTGATGGGTTTCAGCATATAAATCAAATCGCACTTCGGGGGGATTATGAAGGAAATATGCCCTAGAGGCAATAATAAAGTTATTATTTATTTTCTTATTTCATGATAAATGTTTACTATTCATGCTAGAATTGTATTAACCGGAAACATAATACATGTGTGAATACATAGACAAACAGAGTGTCACTAGTATGCCTCTACTAGACTAGCTCGTTAATTAAAGATGGTTATGTTTCCTAACCATAGACAAAGAGTTGTTATTTGATTAACGAGATCACATCATTAGGAGAATGATGTGATTGACATGACCCATTCCATTATCTTAGCACCCGATCGTTTAGTATGTTGCTATTGCTTTCTTCATGACTTATACATGTTCCTATGACTATGAGATTATGCAACTCCCGTTTGCCGGAGGAACACTTTGTGTGCTACCAAACGTCACAACGTAACTGGGTTATTATAAAGGAGCTCTAGAGGTGTCTCCAAAGGTAAATGTTGGGTTGGCGTATTTCGAGATTAGGATTTGTCACTCCGATTGTCGGAGAGGTATCTCTGGGCCCTCTCGGCAATGCACATCACATAAGCCTTGCAAGCATTGCAACTAATGAGTTAGTTGTGAGATGATGTATTACGGAACGAGTAAAGAGACATGCCGGTAACAAGATTGAACTAGGTATTGAGATACCGACGATCAAATCTCGGGCAAGTAACATACCGATGACAAAGGGAACAACGTATGTTGTTATGCGGTCTGACCGATAAAGATCTTCGTAGAATATGTAGGAGCCAATATGAGCATCCAGGTTCCTCTATTGGTTATTGACCGAAGACATGTCTCGGTCATGTCTACATTGTTCTCGAACCCGTAGGGTCCGCACGCTTAAGGTTTCGATGACAGTTATATTATGAGTTTATGAGTTTTGATGTACCGAAGGAGTTCGGAGTCCCGGATGAGATCGGGGACATGACGAGGAGTCTCGAAATGGTCGAGACGTAAAGATCGATATATTGGACGACTATATTCGGACATCGGAAAGGTTCCGAGTGGTTCGGGTATTTTTCGGAGTACCGGGGAGTTACGGGAATACGGGAGAAGAAGTATATGGGCCTTATTGGGCTTTAGGGGAGAGGGAGAGGCAGGCCGCGCGCCCCCCAAGGCCTAGTCCGAATTGGACTAGGGGGAGGGGCTGCGCCCCCTCCTTCCTTCTCTTCCCTCTTCCCCTTCCTTGTCTCCTACTCCTACTACATGGAAGGACTCCTAGTTGGACTAGGAAAGGGGGAATCCTACTCCCGGTGGGAGTAGGACTCCCCTAGGGCGCGCCATAGAGAGGGCCGGCCCTCCCCTCCTCCACTCCTTTATATACGGGGGCAGGGGGCACCCCATAGACACACAAGTTGATCTTCGTGATCGTTCTCTTAGACGTGTGCGGTGCCCCCCTCCACCATAATCCTCGATAATATTGTAGCGGTGCTTAGGCGAAGCCCTGCGACGGTAGAACATCAAGATCGTCACCACGCCGTCGTGCTGACGGAACTCTTCCCCGACACTTTGCTGGATCGGAGTCCGGGGATCGTCATCGAGCTGAACGTGTGCTAGAACTCGGAGGTGCCGTAGTTTCGGTGCTTGATCGGTCGGGCCGTGAAGACGTACGACTACATCAACCGCGTTGTTATAACACTTCCGCTGTCGGTCTACGAGGGTACGTAGACAACACTCTCCCCTCTCGTTGCTATGCATCACCATGATCTTGCATGTGCGTAGGAATTTTTTTGAAATTACTACGTTCCCCAACAGTGGCATCAGAGCCTAGGTTTTATGCATTGATGTTGTGCACGAGTAGAACACAAGTGAGTTGTGGGCGATATAAGTCATACTGCTTACCATCATGTCATACTTTGGTTCAGCGGTATTGTTGGATGAAGCGGCCCGGACCAACATTACGCGTACGCTTACGCGAGACTGGTTCTACCGACGTGCTTTGCACACAGGTGGCTGGCGGGTGTCAGTTTCTCCAACTTTAGTTGAACCGAGTGTGGCTACGCCCGGTCCTTGCGAAGGTTAAAACAGCACCAACTTGACAAACTATCGTTGTGGTTTTGATGCGTAGGTAAGTACGGTTCTTACTAAGCCCAATAGCAGCCACGTAAAACTTGCAACAACAAAGTAGAGGACGTCTAACTTGTTTTTGCAGGGCATGTTGTGATGTGATATGGTCAAGACGTGATGAGATATAAGTTGTTGCATGATATAATCATGTTTTGTTGAAGTTATCGGCAACTGGCAAAAGCCTTATGGTTGTCTCTCTATTGCATAAGATGCAAGCGCCCAATAATTGCTTTACTTTATCGCTATGCGATAGCAATAGTTGCAAGAGCAATTGTTGGCGAGACGACCACGTGACGACACATTGATATAGATCAAGATGATGGAGATCATGGTGTCATGCCGGTAATGATAGAGATCATGACAGTACTTTGGAGATGGAGATCAAAGGCGCAAGATGATGATGGCCATATCATGTCACATATTTTGATTGCATATGATGTTTATCTTTTATACATCTTATTTTGCTTAGTTTGACGGTAGCATTTTAAGATGATATCTCAATAATTATCAAGAAGTGTTCTCCCTGAGTATGCACCGTTGCGAAAGTTCTTCGTGCTGAGACACCACGTGATGATCGGGTGTGATAGGCTCTACGTTCAAATACAACGGGTGCAAAACAGTTGCACACGCGGAATACTCAGGTTAAACTTGACGAGCCTAGCATATACAGATATGGCCTCGGAACACGGAGACCGAAAGGTCGAACGTGAATCATATAGTAGATATGATCAACATAGTGATGTTCACCATTGAAAACTACTCCATCTCACGTGATGATCGGACATGGTTTAGTTGATTTGGATCACGTGATCACTTAGATGACTAGAGAGATGTCTGTCTAAGTGGGAGTTCTTAAGTAATATGATTAATTGAACTTAAATTTATCATGAACTTAGTCCTGGTAGTATTTTGCAAATCATGTTGTAGATCAATAGCTCGCGTTGTTTCTTCCCTGTGTTTATTTTGATATGTTCCTAGAGAAAATTGTGTTGAAAGATGTTAGTAGCAATGATGCGGATTGGATCCGTGATCTGAGGTTTATCCTCATTGCTGCACAGAGGAATTATGTCCTTGATGCACCGCTAGGTGACAGACCTATTGCAGGAGCATATGCAGACATTATGAACGTTTGGCTAGCTAAATATGATGACTACTTGATAGTTTAGTGCACCATGCTTAACGGCTTAGAATCGGGACTTCAAAGACGTTTTGAACGTCATGGACCATATGAGATGTTCCAGGAGTTGAAGTTAATATTTCAAGCAAATACCCGAGTTGAGAGATATGAAGTCTCCAACAAGTTCTATAGCTAAAAGATGGAGGAGAATCGCTCAACTAGTGAGCATGTGCTCAGATTGTCTGGGTACTACAATCGCTTTAATCAAGTGGGAGTTAATCTTCCAGATAAGATAGTGATTGACAGAATTCTCTAGTCACCATCACCAAGTTAGTAAAACTTCGTGATGAACTATAGTATGCAAGGGATGACGAAAACGAATCCCGAGCTTTTCACGATGATGAAATCGACGAAGGTAGAAATCAAGAAAGAGCATCAAGTGTTGATGGTTGACAAGATCACTAGTTTCAAGAAAAGGGCAAAGGGAAAAAGGGGAACTTCAAGAAAAACAGCAAGCAAGTTGCTGCGCAAGTGAAGAAGCCCAAGTCTGGTCCGAAGCCTGAGACTAAGTGCTTCTACTGCAAAGGGACTGGTCACTGGAAGCGGAACTACCCCAAGTGATTGGCGGATAAGAAGGATGGCAAAGTGAACATAAGTATATTTGATATACATGTTATTGATGTGTACTTTACTAGTGTTTATAGCAACCCCTCAGTATTTGATACTAGTTCAGTTGCTAAGAGTAGTAACTCGAAACGGGAGTTGCAGAATGAACAGAGACTAGTTAAGGGTGAAGTGACGATGTGTGTTGGAAGTGGTTCCAAGATTGATATGATCATCATCGCACACTCCCTATACTTTCGGGATTAGTGTTGAACCTAAATAAGTGTTATTTGGTGTTTGCGTTGAGCATAAATATGATTTGATCATGTTTATTGCAAAACGGTTATTCATTTAAGTAAGAGAATAAATTGTTGTTTTGTTTACATGAATAAAACCTTATATGGTTACACACCCAATGAAAATGGTTCATTGGATCTCGATCGTAGTGATACACATATTCATGATATTGAAGCCAAAAGATGCAAAGTTAATAATGATAGTGCAACTTATTTGTGGCACTGCCGTTTAGGTCATATTGGTGTAAAGCGCATGAAGAAACTCCATGCTGATGGGCTTTTGGAATCACTTGATTATGAATCAGTTGATGCTTGCGAACCATGCCTCATGGGCAAGATGACTAAGACTCCGTTCTCCGGAACAATGGAGCAAGCGACAGATTTGTTGCAAAATAATACATACTGATGTATGTGGTCCGACGAATATTAAGCTCGTGGCAGGTATCATTATTTTCTGATCTTCACAGATGATTTGAGCAGATATGGGTATATCTACTTAATAAAACACAAGTCTGAAACAGTTGAAAAATTCAAAGAATTTCAGAGTGAAGTGGAGAATCATTGTAACAAAAATGAAAGTTTCTACGATATGATCGCAGAAGTAAAATATTTGAGTTACGAGTTTGGCCTTCAGTTAAAAACAATGTGAAATAGTTTCACTACTCACGCCACCTGGAACACCACAGCATAATGGTGTGTCCGAACGTCATAACCGTACTTTATTAGATATGGTGCGATCTATGATGTCTCTTACCGATCTACCACTATCGTTTTGGGGTTATGCATTAGAGACAGCTGCATTCACGTTAAATAGGGAACCATCTAAGTCCGTTGAGATGACACAATCTGAACTGTGGTTTGGCAAGAAACCAAAGTTGTCGTTTCTTAAAGTTTGGGGTTGTGATGCTTATATGAAAAGGTTTCATCCTAATAAGCTCAAGCCCAAATCGGAGAAATATGTCTTCATAGGATACCCAAAGGAGACTGTTGGGTACACCTTCTATCACAAATCCGAAGGCAAGACTTTTGTTGCTAAGTTCGGAGTTTTTCTAGAGAAGGAGTTTCTCTCGAAAGAAGTGAGTGGGAGGAAAGTAGAACTTGATGAGGTAACTGTACCTGCTCCCTTATTGGAAAGTAGTTCATCACAGAAATCTGTTCCTGTGACTACTACACCAATTAGTGAGGAAGCTAATGATGATGATCATGTAACTTCAGATCAAGTTACTACCGAATCTCGTAGGTAAACCAGAGTGAGATCCGCACCAGAGTGGTACGGTAATCCTGTTCTGGAAGTCATGTTACTAGACCATGACGAACTTGCGAACTATGAGGAAGCGATGATGAGCCCAGATTCCGCGAAATGGTTTGAGGCCATGAAATCTGAGATATGATCCATGTATGAGAACAAAGTATGGACTTTGATGGATTTGCCCGATGATCGGCAAGCCATAGAAAATAAATGGATCTTCAAGAGGAAGACGGATGCTGATAGTAGTGTTACTATCTACAAAGCTAGAATTGTCGCAAAAGGTTTTCGACAAGTTCAAGGTGTTGACTACGATGAGATTTTCTCACTTGTATCTATGCTTAAGACTGTCCGAATCATGTTAGCAATTGCCGCATTTTATGAAATCTGGCAAATGGATAAACAAAACTGCATTCCTTAATGGATTTACTAAAGAAGAGTTGTATACGATGCAACTAGAAGGTTTTGTCGATCCTAAAGGTGTTAACTAAATATGCAAGCTCCAGCAATCCATCTATGGACTGGTGCAAGAATCTCGGAGTTGGAATATACGCTTTGATAAGTTGATCAAAGCATATATTTTTATATAGACTTGCAGTGAAGCCTGTATTTACAAGAAAGTGAGTGGGAGCACTACAGCATTTCTGATAAGTATATGTGAACAACATATTGTTGATCAGAAATAATGCATAATTTTCTGGAAAGCATAAAGGAATATTTGAAAGGAGTTTTTCAAAGAAAGACCTCGGTAAAGCTGCTTACATATTGAGCATCAAGATCTATAGAGATAGATCAAGACGCTTGATAAGTTTTTTCAATGAGTACATACCTTGATAAGATTTTGAAGTAGTTCAAAATGGAACAGTCAAAGAAAGAGTTCTTGCCTATGTTGCAAGGTGTGAAATTGAGTAAGACTCAAAGCCCGACCACGGCAGAAGATAGAAAGAGAATGAAAGTCATTCCCTATGCCTCAGCCATAGATTCTATAAAGTATGCCATGCTGTGTACCAGATCTATTGTATACCCTACACTGTGTTAAGCGAGGGAATACAATAGTGATCTAGGAAGTAGATCACTGGACAGCGGTCAAAATTATCCTTAGTGGAATAAGGATATGTTTCTCGATTATGGAGGTGACAAAAGGTTCGTCGTAAAGGGTTACGTCGATGCAAACTTTGACAATGATCCAGATGATTCTAAGTCTCAATATGGATGCATATTGAAAGTGGGAGCAATTAGCTAGAGTAGCTCCGTGCAGAGCATTGTTGACATAGAAATTTGCAAAATACATACGGATCTGAATATGGCAGACCCGTTGACTAAACTTCTCTCACAGGCAAAACATAATCACACCTTAGTACTCTTTGGGTGTTAATCACATAGCGATGTGAACTAGATTATTCACTCTAGTAAACCCTTTGAGTGTTGGTCACATAATGATGTGAACTATTGGTGTTAAATCACATAGCAATGTGAACTAGATTATTGACTCTAGTGCAAGTGGGAGACTGAAGGAAATATGCCCTAGAGGCAATAATAAAGTTATTATTTATTTCCTTATTTCATGATAAATGTTTATTATTCATGCTAGAATTGTATTAACCGGAAACATAATACATGTGTGAATACATAGACAAACAGAGTGTCACTAGTATGCCTCTACTAGACTAGCTCGTTAATCAAAGATGGTTATGTTTCCTAACCATAGACAAAGAGTTGTTATTTGATTAATGGGATCACATCATTAGGAGAATGATGTGATTGACATGACCCATTCCATTATCTTAGCACCCGATCGTTTAGTATGTTGCTATTGCTTTCTTCATGACTTATACATGTTCCTATGACTATGAGATTATGCAACACCCGTTTGCCGGAGGAACACTTTGTGTGCTACCAAACGTCACAACGTAACTGGGTGATTATAAAGGAGCTCTAGAGGTGTCTCCAAAGGTAAATGTTGGGTTGGCGTATTTCGAGATTAGGATTTGTCACTCCGATTGTCGGAGAGGTATCTCTGGGCCCTCTCGGTAATGCACATCACATAAGCCTTGCAAGCATTGCAAATAATGAGTTAGTTGTGAGATGATGTATTACGGAATGAGTAAAGAGACTTGCCGGTAACGAGATTGAACTAGGTATTGAGATACCGACGATCAAATCTCGGGCAAGTAACATACTGATGACAAAGGGAACAACGTATGTTGTTATGCGGTCTGACCGATAAAGATCTTCGTAGAATATGTAGGAGCCAATATGAGCATCCAGGTTCCGCTATTGGTTATTGACCGGAGACATGTCTCGGTCATGTCTACATTGTTCTCGAACCCGTAGGGTCCGCACGCTTAAGGTTTCGATGACAGTTATATTATGAGTTTATGAGTTTTGATGTACCGAAGGAGTTCGGAGTCCCGGATGAGATCGGGGACATGACGAGGAGTCTCGAAATGGTCGAGACGTAAAGATCGATATATTGGACGACTATATTCGGACCATCGGAAAGGTTCCGAGTGGTTCGGGTATTTTTCGGAGTACCGGGGAGTTACGGGAATACGGGAGAAGAAGTATATGGGCCTTATTGGGATTTAGGGGAGAGGGAGAGGCAGGCCGCGCGCCCCCCCAAGGCCTAGTCCGAATTGGACTAGGGGGAGGGGCTGCGCCCCCTCCTTCCTTCTCTTCCCTCTTCCCCTTCCTTGTCTCCTACTCCTAACTACATGGAAGGACTCCTAGTTGGACTAGGAAAGGGGGAATCCTACTCCCGGTGGGAGTAGGACTCCCCTAGGGCGCGCCATAGAGAGGGCCGGCCCTCCCCTCCTCCATTCCTTTATATACGGGGGCAGGGGGCACCCCATAGACACACAAGTTGATCTTCGTGATCGTTCTCTTAGCCGTGTGCGGTGCCCCCCTCCACCATAATCCTCGATAATATTGTAGCGGTGCTTAGGCGAAGCCCTGCGACGGTAGAACATCAAGATCATCACCACGCCATCATGCTGACGGAACTCTTCCCCGACACTTTGCTGGATCGGAGTCCGGGGATCGTCATCGAGCTGAACGTGTGTTAGAACTCGGAGGTGCCGTAGTTTCGGTGCTTGATCGGTCGGGCCATGAAGACGTACGACTACATCAACTGCGTTGTTATAACGCTTCCGCTGTCGGTCTACGAGGGTACATAGACAACACTCTCCCCTCTCGTTGCTATGCATCACCATGATCTTGCATGTGCGTAGGAATTTTTTTGAAATTACTACGTTTCCAAACAGATTATTCCTAGAGAGGAAAGTAAAGCTTTGAACAAAGGAGTTTGTGAGGAGATGATACTGTTCGCATTCAGCTGCGATGAAGTCGGTGAGGCCGACATTAGCAGCATATTGTGTGAACTCCTGAAGGATCCCAGTCTCTTCCATGAATGAGGTGTGTGGCCATTCGCATGACCGTACTTCCGTCAACCTCCAAGGATGGAGATCACTGTGAGATGACTCCCCAATAACACCCTTAGAGTTCTTCTTGGAACCAAACTTCCTAAAGATATTCATGGTTTTCCTACGAACAAAAATTCTGAAATTTATTAGCCCACAAAGTTTTCTCAACAGAACTTCACAAAATTGATACCAACTACTCATAGGGATACATAAAGGCCATAGCAAGCATTCAAACTACTTAGAACACTAAGAATTCAACATGCAAGCTCATCTATAGCAGCACCAAGAGTAACTAATTATTCAAAATATAAACCACTAAAACAAAAACTATTGGACAAACGGTGGAGTCACATACCAAGCAACAATCCCCCGAAACAGTTTCGGAAATGGAGCTTTGAGCAAAGAGATCGAAATCCGCGGGTTTGAGAGCAAGAACACGGGAGAGAGCAATGGAGATTTTTTCTGGAGGTAAGTGATGATGTGGTATAAAGAGATAAGTGAGGGGGGCTACGTGGGGACCACAACCCACCAGGGGTCCTGGCGCGCCCAGGTGGGTTGTGCCCACCTGGTGCACCTCCCTCTGATGTTATTTGCACCAAAAATTCAGAAATATTTAGAAAAAATCGTATTAAATTTTCAGGGCATTCCGAGAACTTTTATTTTTGGGTCTTTTTTATTGCATGGGAAAATCGGAAAATAGACATAACATGACATTTTATTTTATTTAACTAATAAAAACAGAAAATAAAAAGTAGGGACAGAAGGTATTGCTTACTAAATTCATCAACTTCATAGCGCTAAAAAATGATCCATTAATAAGGTTGATCAGGTCTTATTAACAACCACTCTTGATTAGCATGAAACCGAAGAACTTCCGCAAATCACTAAGTTACCTCAATGGGGATATTAATGTCCCCAACAATAAGCATTTCATATTTCTTTTTGACAGTACGTAGAGGCATTTGAAGAACTTCCAATACTGATTGTCGGAGATTTTTTAATAACATTAATACCATTCACTTGGAATTGTTTCTTCGAAAAGTGCACCGTATGCACATTACCATTGATATGAAAAGTGACCTTGCTTTTATTGCAATCAATAATAGCCCCTACAATATTCAAGAAGGGTCTACCAAGGATAATCGACATGTTGTCGTGCTCGGGCATCTCAAGTATAACAAACTCAGTCAAAATAGTAACATTAGCAACAACAACGGGCACATCCTCACAGATACTGATAGGTATGGCAGTTGATATGTCAGCCATTTGCAAAGATATTTCAGTAGGTGTGAGTTTATTCAAATCAAGTCTTTTATATAAAGAGAAAGGCATAACACTAACACCAGCTCCTAAATCACACAAAATAGTTTTCACATAATTCTTTCTGATAGAGCAAGGTATAGTTGGTATTTTAGGATCTCCAAGTTTTTTAGGTACTCCATCTTTAAAAGTATAATTAGCAAGCATAGTGTAGATTTTAGCTTGCGGTGTTTTCTCTTATTAGTGATGATGTCTTTCATATACTTTGCATAAGGAGGCATTTTCAAGATATCAGTCAAGCGAGTACGCAAAAAGACTGGCCTCAACATTTCAGCAAAGCGTTCAAATTCTTCATCATCATTCTTTTTAGTTGACTTAGGTGGAAAAGGCATAGGTTTTTGAACCCACTATTCTCTTTCTTTACCGTGTTTTCTAGCAACAAAGTCTCTTTTGTCATACCTTTTATTCTTAGGTTGTGGGTTATCAAGATCAACAGGTGGTTCTATCTCAACATCATTGTTTGGTTCTTTATTATTTGGTTGAGTATTTTCATGAACCTCAGCATTATCTTTTTCATTATCACTAGGTGAATTTTCATTACCAGACTGAGTTTCAGCATCAGAGATAGAAGTTTCATCATCATTATCAGGAGGTTTTTCTATTTCAGGTTCACTAGAAGCATGTAAAGTCCTATCATTTTTCTTCTTCTTTTTCTTTTTAGAAGGACTAGGTGCACTAGTGTAAAATCTTTGTGAGTCTTGTTCTATTCTTTTTGGGTGTAACTCAGGATAAAGTGGTTCTTGAGTCATTTTACCTCCTCTAGTTGCAACTCGAACAACAAAGTCATGTATATTATTATTCATTTCATCAAGCAATTCTCTTTGAGATTTAGCAACTTGTTCTAACTGAGTTTGAACCATAGAAGCATGTTTTCCAACACCTCTAACATCATTTGAGATTCTAAATAACAAGTCACTCAAGCGAGCAATCATATCAGAGTTGTATTTCAATTGTTTCATAACATTTGCATTGAAGTGATCTTGTTTTCTAATGTAGTTTTCAAACTCATAAAGGCATTGGCTAGGATGCATATTGTGAGAATTGTCATTATCATTGAAATTCATAAGAGAATTTACCTCTACCACCTTAGGCAGTGGTGGTGTATTAAGCTCATGTATTTCTTCAATAGGAGGTAAATTTTTAACATCCTCAACTTTAATACCTTTTTCCTTCATAGATTTCTTTGCCTCTTGCATATCTTCAGGACTGAGATATAATATACCCCTCTTCCTCGGAGTGGGTTTAGCCGGTGGTTTAGGAAGAGTCCAATCATCATAAGTTTTCAATATGTTATTCAATAATTACTCAGCTTGTCCAACAGTTTCTTCCCTGAAAACAGAACCAGCAAAACTATCTAGGAAATCCCTAGAAGCATCGGTTAGTCCATTATAGAAGATATCAAGTATTTCATTTTTCTTAAGA
Source organism: Triticum urartu (assembly GCF_003073215.2). NCBI lineage: Eukaryota > Viridiplantae > Streptophyta > Magnoliopsida > Poales > Poaceae > Triticum > Triticum urartu. Next base: position 545,975,181 of record NC_053025.1, on the reverse strand, counting down.
GGATGATTAGGCAAATCACTAAGTAATTGGCAAAGCCTCCCCCAAGCTTGTGGGAGACTCTCTTGTTTAATTTGAACAAAGTTAAATATTTCCTGCAAGGCAGCTTGTTTCTTATGAGCAGGAAAATATTTTTCAGAGAAGTAATAGATCATATCCTGGGGACTACGCACACAACTAGGAGAAAGAGTATTGTACCAAGCTTTATCATCACCCTTTAATGAGAAAGGAAATAATTTTAGAATAAAGTAATAGCGAGTTTCCTCATCATGAGTAAAAAGGGTGGCTATGTCATTCAACTTAGTAAGATGTGCCACAACAGTTTTAGTTTCATAACCATGGAAAGGATAAGATTCAGCCAAAGTAATCAACTCTGGGTCGGCAGAGAATTCATAATCCTTATCATTAATAAAGATAGGTGAAGTAGCAAACTTAGGATCACATTTCATTCTAGCATTTAGAGATTTTTTTCTTTATACTTGCATAATAATTTCTCTAGATCATCTCTATCCTTACAAGTAACAATATCTCTAGTTGTCTCTTCATTCATAGCATAGACTTCCGGTACCTTAGGCAATTCATATCTAGGAAGGCTAGTTCTAGTAGGTGTTTCAGGAGATTCAGTTTCAAGCTCATCATCAGATTCAACAACATCATGTTGTATTACTCTAGCAATTTGTTTATCAAGAAATTCACCAAGTGGCACATCATCATTATCAAGCAAGGTACTAGCATCATCATAAGAATTATCCATAGCAGAAGTAGCATCATCAATAACTTGCGACATATCAGAATTAATAGCATGTGGTGCTGTTGCAAGTTTACTTATAATAGAAGGTGAATCTAAACAAGAACTTGATGGCAGTTCCTTACCTCCCCTCATCTTTGAGGGAAATATCTTAGTCTTAGCATCCTTCAGATTCTTCATAGTGATAAAGTGATAATAATCCCAAGTGACTCAACAAATATAGCTATGGTCCCCGGCAACGACGCCCGAAAAAGGTCTTGGTAACCCACAAGTATAGGGGATCACAACAATTTTCGAGGGTAGAGTATTCAACCCAAATTTATAGATTCGACACAAGGGGAGCCAAAGAATATTTGAAGGTATTTGCAGCTGAGTTATAAATTCAACCACACCTGGAGATTAATTATCTGCAGCAAAGTGATCAGTAGACAAGTAGTATGATAGCTTTGATAATAGTAGCAGCAGCAATGGTAACGGTAATATTGATAGCAGTAATTTTGTAGCAAGTGTAACAACGATGCTAGCAGTAGTAACTTAGAGAGAACAATATATGATAAATTCGTAGGCATTGTGTCGGTGACTTGTTGGATGATATTCATCATGAGGCAGTTATAACCTAGGGCGATACGGCACTAGCTCCAGTTCATCAATATAATGTAGGCATGTATTCCGTAAATAGCCATACGTGCTTATGGAAAGAACTTGCATGACATCTTTTGTCCTACCCTCCCGTGGCAGTGGGGTCCTATTGGAAACTAAGGGATATCAAGGCCTCCTTTTAATCGAGAACCGGAACAAAGCATTAGCACATAGTGAATACATGAACTCCTCAAACTACGGTCATCACCGGGAGTGGTCCCGACTATTGTCACTCCGGGGTTGCCGGATCATAACACGTAGTAGGTGACTATAACTTGCAAGATCGGATCTAGAACATGAATATAATGGTGATAACATAAACGGTTCAGATCTGAAATCATGGGAGTGGTCCCGACTATTGTCTACTTTCCTCCCACTCACTTATTTCGAGAGAAACTCCTCTAGAAAGGATCCATTTTAGCAACAAATATCTTGCCTTCGGATTTGTGATAGAAGGTGTACCCAACAGTTTCTTTTGGGTATCTTATGAAGACACATTTCTCCGATTTGGGTTCGAGCTTATCAGGCTGAAGCTTTTTCACATAAGCATCGCAACCCCAAGCTTTAAGAAACGACGACTTAGGTTTCTTGCTAAACCACAGTTCATATGGTGTCGTCTCAAAGGATTTAGATGGTGCCCTATTTAATGTGAATGCAGCTGTCTCTAAAGCATAACCCCAAAAAGATAGTGGTAAATTGGTAAGAGACATCATAGATCGCACCATATCTAATAAAGTACGGTTACGACGTTCGGACACATGATTACGTTGTGGTGTTCCAGGTGGCATGAGTTGCGAAACTATTCCACATTGTTTCAAATGAAGACCAAACTCGTAACTCAAATATTCGCCTCCACGATCAGATCGTAGAAACTTTATTTTCTTGTTACGATGATTTTCCACTTCACTCTGAAATTCTCTGAACTTTTCAAATGTTTCAGACTTATGTTTCATTAAGTAGATATACCTATATCTGCTCAAATCATCTGTGAAGGTCAGAAAATAACGATACCCGCCGCGAGCCTCAACACTCATCGGACCGCATACATCAGTATGTATTTTTTCCAATAAGTCAGTGGCTCGCTCCATTGTTCCGGAGAACGGAGTCTTAGTCATCTTGCCCATGAGGCATGGTTCGCAAGCATCAAGTGATTCATAATGAAGTGATTCCAAAATCCCATCTGCATGGAGTTTCTTCATGCGCTTTACACCAATATGACCCAAACAGCAGTGCCACAAATAAGTTGCACTATCGTTATTAACTTTGCATCTTTTGGCATCAATATTATGAATATGTTTATCACTATGATCGAGATTCAACAAAAATAGACCACTCATCAAGGGTGCATGACCATAAAAGATATTACTCATATAAATAGAACAACAATTATTCTCTGATTTAAATGGATAACCGTCTCGCATCAAACAAGATCTAGATATAATGTTCATGCTCAACGCTGGCACCAAATAACAATTATTCAGGTCTAAAACTAATCTCGAAGGTAGATGTAGAGGTAGTGTGCCGACGGCGATCACATCGACTTGGAACCATTTCTGACGCGCATTGTCACCTCGTCCTTAGCCAATCTACGTTTAATCCGTAGCCCCTGTTTCGAGTTGCAAATATTAGCAACAGAACCAGTATCAAATACCCAGGCGCTACTACGAGCATTAGTAAGGTACACATCAATAACATGTATATCAAATATACCATTCATTTTGCATTAGAAGCACTCAGTTTCAGGCTTAGGGCAGTTCCGCTTCCAGTGACCAGTCCCTTTGCATTAGAAGCACTCAGTTTCAGGCTTAGGTCCAGACTTGGGCTTCTTCCCGGGAGCATCAACTTGCTTGCTGTTCTTCTTGAAGTTCCCCTTCTTTCCTTTGCCCTTTTTTCTTGAAACTACTGGTCTTGTTAACCATCAACACTTGATGCTCCTTCTAAATTTCTACCTCCGCAGCCTTGAGCATTGCGAAGAGCTCGGGAATAGTCTCTTTTCCATCCCTTGCATATTATAGTTCATCATGAAGCCTTTGTAGCTTGGTGGCAGTGATTGAGGAACTCTGTCAATAACACTATCATCCAGAAGATTAACTCCCAGCTGAGTCAAGTGGTTATGGTACCCAGACATTCTGAGTATGTGTTCACTGACAGAACTGTTCTCCTCCATCTAGCAGCTATAGAACTTGTTGGAGACTTCATATCTCTCAACTCAGGCATTTGCTTGAAATATTAACTTCAACTCCTAGAACATCTCATATGCTCCATGACATTCAAAATGTCTTTGAAGTGCCGATTCTAAGCCGTAAAGCATGGCACACTGGACTATTGAGTAGTCATCAGATCTAGCTTGCCACACGTTCATAATGTCCGGAGTTGCTCCTACAGCAGGCCTTGCACCTAGCGGTGCTTCAAGGACGTTACCCAGTCCGTGTAGTTGCTACCATCATCTTTCAACTTAGCTTTCTCTAGGAACGCATTAAAATTCAAGGGAACGGTAGCACGGGCCATTGATCTAAAACATAGATATGCAAAAACTAACAGGCTAAGTTCATGATAAATTTAAGTTCAATTAATCATATTAGTTAAGAACTCCCACTTAGATAGACATCCCTCTAGTCATCTAAATGATCACGTGATCCATATCAGCTAAACCATGTCCTATCATCACGTGAGATGGAGTAGTTTTCAATGGTGAACATCTCTATGTCGATCATATCTACTATATGATTCACGTTCGACCTTTCGGTGTCAGTCTTCCGAGGCCATGTCTGTACATCCTAGGCTTGTCAAGTTTAACCCAAGTATTCTGCATGTGCAAAACTGTCTTACACCCGTTGTATGTGAACGTAAAGCTTATCACACCCGATCATCACATGGTGTCTCGGCAACGGTGCGTACTCAGGGAGAACACTTATACCTTTAAATTTAGTGAGGGATCATCTTATAAGGCTACCACCGTACTAAGCAAAATAAGATACATAAAAGATAAACATCATATGCAATCAAAATATGTGACATGATATGGCCATCATCATCTTGTGCCTTTGATCTCCATCTCCAAAGCACAGTCATGATCTCCATTATCACTGGATTGACACCTTGATCTGCATCGTAGCGTCGTTGTAACACATAATGATAAAGTAAAGAAATTACATGGCAATTGCATTTCATACAATAAAGCGACAACCATAAGGCTCCTGCCAGTTGCCGATAAATTTTAGAAAACATGATCATCTCATACAATAACGTATATCACATCATGTCTTGACCATATCACATCACAACATGCCCTGCAAAAACAATTTAGACATCCTCTACTTTGTTGTTGCAAGTTTTACGTGGCTGCTATGGGCTTCTAGTAAGAACCGTTCTTACCTACGCATCAAAACCACAACGATTTTTCATCAAGTGTGTTGTTTTAACCTTCAACAAGAACCGGCCATAGTCAAATTCGATTCAACTAAAGTTGGAGAAACAGACACCCTCCAGCCACCTTTATGCAAAACAAGTTGCATGTTTGTCGGTGGAACCGGTCTCATGAACGTGGTCATGTAAGGTTGGTTCGGGCCGCTTCATCCAACAATACCGCCGAATCAAAATAAGACGTTGGTGGTAAGCAGCATGACTATGATCGCCCACAACTCTTTGTGTTCTACTCGTGCATATCATCTACGCATAAACCTGGCTCGGATGCCACTGTTGGGGAATGTAGCATGCAATTTCAAAAAAAATCCTACGATCACGCAAGATCTATCTAGGAGATGCATAGCAATGAGAGGGGGAGAGTGTGTCCATGTACCCTCGTAGACCGAAAGCGGAAGCGTTAGGTTAACGCGGTTGATGTAGTCGAACATCTTCATGATCCAACCGATCAAGTACTGAACGTACGGCACCTCCGAGTTCAGCACACGTTCAGCTCGATGACGTCCCTCAAACTCTTGATCCAGAAAAGTGTCAAGGGAGAGTTTCATCAGCACGACGGCCTGGTGAAGGTGATGGTGATGTGATCCGCGCAGGGCTTCGCCTAAGCACTACGTGAATATGACCGGAGGAGTAAACCATGGAGGAAGACGTCACACATGACTTGGAACAATTGGTGTGTCACCAAGGGGTGCCCCCCACGTATATAAAGGAGGGAGAGGGAGGAGGCCGGCCCTAAGGGGCGGGCCAAGTGGGGGGGGGGGTCCTACTAGGACTCGTAGTACTAGTAGGCTTCGGCCCCCCTCTTATTCCTTCTCATGGAGGGGGGAAAGGGGGAAGGAGAGGGAGGAGGAGAAGGAAAGGGGGCACCACCCCCTCCACTAGTCCAATTCAGACTCCCATGGGGGGCGGCCATCCATTGTGGGCTGCCTCCTCTCTCCCCTATTGTACCGACCAAACCTCGAAGGATTTGAGTCTCTGTGCTTACCGTGCTAGTCCCTGGATCGAACTCGCTAGCACACAAAGTATAGATGTATACCAGAATAGCAAGTGCATCATTTATTACATCGTATGATCCAGAATATATAAAATAAAACAATCTGCATAGCACTTGGCTAGCTTTATTCAACCAAACAGCAGAAAGTAGCAAAAAAAATAACGATGAGTCCCATCATAGCCCACTGGCGATGCTGAGTGCAGACTCGCGACCCTAACGGTACCTTACTCTTCGTCAGAATATCCTGCAACATGAGACGTTGCAGCCATATAGGTCAATACTTGGAATGTATTGGCAAGTTACACAGGAGTAATAATAAAGCAGACCTACATGTATATGCATAGTACAACAAAGGAAGGCTTGGGGGTTTATTTTGTAGAAAGCAGATGTTATCCTAATAACTACCTAATAGTCAAATTTTTATTTAGTTCTTTTATTACTACAATTAAATGCACAAGGTTGAGTTGGCAAAATCAACTCCAACCTACCCTTTATTAAGTTGCCCAACAAATTTATTAAGTGTCACATCTGTCAAGATCATCCAACAACTGTAATGGCATAGTCGCTCAAATTTACCCATAACCGGGGGCACGGCTAATCATGATTAGTTCTAATACTCTGCAGAGTTTAGTACGCTTTACCCACTGGACCCAATCCGAAGATTGAGACAAAGTCTTTCAGAAGAGGTTCCCTTGACCACCTGACAGCCACATCCCACCTACATATGCTACATCTGTCGACACTGTCTGGGCCAGGGTTCCAACAACTGATCAACTAAGCCAGAGCCCATATAGCCAGTGGCCGCACATGAAAGGTACTAGTCACTAAGTCTGTCTGATCTTTTTGAGCCTGGGCGGCATTCCACTTAGGGTGCACTCTCATGAGCGCATGGCCTTAGAAAAGGTGCAAGACCCCATGATGCCTTCCCTCAACACCAAGCAATAGCACTTCCGCCCAGAGGTGAGTTAAATCCTGAGTTACTACTCAATTTGTTAAATATATATAATCCTCACATAAACTCAATGAATACACGAACCACCCCCGTCTACAAAGCATAGCAACCTACCACTGCCACGATTTGCAAAGACGGGAATATAGCTCATCAGCATCGCAAAAATAATATAGTATTCCTATACATGCATATATTCATAGTGTGATATAACTACATGCATAGAAAACAATAGGTAAAGGATGATCAACATGTAACTTGCCTTGGTTCTGGTTCAGAAAGTCACACTCCTGACAGTAGCTCGCGTCGCACTCTGGATAATCTACATGTTTCACACAATTCAACAAATCAATCACCGGAACATGAAAAGATCCAAAACAAAACCAACAGCAAGGAAAACATTTTAAAAACTCAACAACAGAAGATTAACAGAACCTAAAATGCATTATGGTCACAATGCAAAAAGAATCACTCGATTCCGATAAACGGTTTGAGAGTTATGGCCTCCGGAAGATTTATTTCAAATTCAAACGAATTCAAATTTGAACAGAGCAAACATGTGCAAAGTTGCTACTGTGATAATGTGCCGATTTTTGTGAGATCATAGGAAAAAGAATTACCTAATTTGGATATACAGATTAGGAGTTATAGCTAATGGAAGTTTTGGTGAAATCTAAAAATAAAACAAAAGGAAAACAGAAAACTCCTGGTACTGTAGCGAACTCTTGTGCTGTTCCTGTAGCGAAGTGCCACGTGGCAGCGGGTGATTGGTTGAAGACCTCCTGTGCGTGTGCGTGCTCACCAGAAACAGAAAAACGGCGGCGGCGGTCGGGCGTCGTCGGCGACGGCTCTCCGGTGGGTCTCCGGCGAGGGTGAAGTGGCGGATGGGTTCAGCGACGAGTGGCGGAGGTGGTGGTGGTGTCGGACGGCGGCGATACGTCCTCTGTAGGCGACGGCGGCGAGGTGAACCTCGGTGCTCCGGCGAAATCGGGCGTCGGCGGCGGCGTCGTTCTGGTGGTCTATAGGTCACCCCGAGGTGTCAAACGAGCGGCAACTGAGAGGGGGTCCGAGAGGAACAAGCGGAGCGGCCGGGGATGATCTTACAGCCAACAAAACGACCGGTGAAACGGCGGTGTCTCGAGCTACTCCGGCGAGATCCGTTTCGCCCTAGCTGAAGCGTGCGGCAGCGAGGAAGAACGGCGAGTGGATGCGGGGTTTCCCTGGGTCTTCTGCTTGCACACGGCGACTCGGGAGCGCTCAAGGTGGACTAGGGACGCGGGGTGAACCGGCTCGGCCTCGGCATGCGTGCGGTGCGCGCGTGTGGTGTCCGCTCAGGGAAGCAGAGGAACAGGCGCACGGCGGGGCCCGCTGGTCAGCGACGGGAGGCGAGGGGCGATGCGGATCGGGCGCAGCGGTGCGGAGCACCGCTTCGATCGAAGTGGGCTGCGGGGTGTGCTGGGCCGCGGCGTTGGCTTGCTGGGCCGTGGTGCGGAGCTGCGCTGTGCTGCGCTTCCCTTTTTTTGTTTTAAAACAAAAACTACAGCAGCAAATAACTAAAAATAAAACAACAGTATGAAAACTAAATAAAAAAATACGTAGACACACAGTAAAATCTATACTGCTGATATAAACTACAGGAACACTAGTTCCTCACCTAATGCAATTTTAGAAATTCATTTTTATGCAAAAGGCCACACAAACAGTAAAATAACACACAAATAAAATACTTTGAAGATCACAAAAATTACCAGAACATATCAGATGAACTGGAAATAATATTCTGCACATTATGAACATTTTTAAAATAGGGGAGAAGTCATGTTATCTCAACTCCCAATAAATTCCCTTTTGTTGCATAATGATTTGAATATTCTGAAAAAGCAAATAATGCAATAAAAATATGATATGCATATGAATGATCTATTAACATCCTAATTAGGAAAATGGGATGTTACACCTATGGCCCATAGTGGCCCATTACTTTCCCCGGGGGGTTCCAGTAACCTCCCGGTACTCCGAAAAATACCCGAAACAATCCGGAACCGTTCCGGTGTCCGAATACTATCGTCCAATATATCAATCTTTACCTCTTGACCATTTCGAGACTCCTCGTCATGTCTGTGATCTCATCTGGGACTCCGAACAATCTTCGGTCACCAAAACACAACTCATAATACAAATCGTCATTGAACGTTAAGCGTGCGGACCCTACGGGTTCGAGAACTATGTAGACATGACCGAGACATATCTCCGGTCAATAACCAACAGTGGAACCTGGATGCTCATATTGGTTCCTACATATTCTATGAAGATCTTTATCGGTTAAACTGTAATGACAACATACGTTATTCCCTTTGTCATCGGTATATTACTTGCCCGAGATTCAATCATTGGTATCCTCATACCTAGTTAAATCTCGTTACTGGAAAGTCTCTTTACTCGTTCCGTAATGCATCATCCCGCAACTAACTCATCAGTCACATTGCTTGCAAGGCTTATTGTGATGTGCATTACCAAGAGGGCCCAGAGATACCTCTCCGATACTCGGAGTGACAAATCCTAATGTCGATCTATGCCAACCCAACAAACACCTTTAGAGACACCTATAGAGCATCTTTATAATCACCCAGTTACGTTGTGAAATTTGATAGCACACAAGGTGTTCCTCCGATATTCGGGAGTTGCATAATCTCATAGTCAAAGAATATGTATAAGTCATGAAGAAAGCAGTAGCAATAAAACTTAACGATCATTATGCTAAGCTAACAGATGGGTCTAGTCCATCACATCATTCTCTAATGATGTGATCCCGTTCATCAAATGACCACACATGTCTATGGTCAGGAAACTTAACCATCTTTGATTAACGACCTAGTCAAGTAGAGGCATACTAGGAAGACTCTATTTTGTCTATGTATTCGCACATGTATCAAGTTTCCGGTTAATACAATTCTAGCATGAATAATAAATAGTTATCATGATATAAGGAAATAACAACTTTATTATTGCCTCTAGGGCATATTTTCCTTCACCTCCTACAGTGTTGGTTGTGGCGGCTGTCTCATCGATGAACTTGGTTGCCGAGCCACTTGTCCACCTCATAGTGCCCACCGCCCTCGCCTCTGGTGCCACCTCTGCCCACCGACTCATCACCGTGGATGGGCTTCTCTGCCGCTATCACCGGTGAGCCGCTCGCACTGGCTCTTGGCTGCTAGTGGTGGCGCCTTGTCCTTCTCGCGGGCGTGTGGATGCAGGGATGTGGACTATGGGAGGAGCACTTGGAAGGGCATGGCATGAGGATTCTGTGGGGGTGGGGCTGGCACAAGTGCGTCTGCTCGGCAGCCGGAGTTGCTGGCTACCTGTGCGGCCCCCGTATGGATCTGGGTTGTTCAGATCTGATGGGGTGGCGCCCGCCTCCCCCGGGTGCGATGGATGGCTGTGGGCCAGGGTTGCAGACTGGCCATCGGTGCGGGAGTTTGACATGGTCCTCCGACCCAGAGTTAGTTGATCCTCGTGTGAGGTCAGGCCAAGGCGGGAGCTTACGAGTCGATTCGGAGGTGTCTATAGGTTGTCGTCGGTAAAGGACCATGGAGGTGGTGATCGGGATTGCGCTGGCTAGCTGTTGGATCGGTGCTAAAGGCCACATATTTGGCGTCATCTGAGCTTGTGGCTCGATGATGGCCGTAGGCAGCCACTGGGTCGTATCCCTCTCGGTCCACCAGGATTAGAGCGGGTCACAAGTGTTGGCACCCCTACGGTGGTGGTGCTGACCCAGGCTCGGGAGCTGATGTCAGGCTTTTCCTGCAGTGGCTTTTGCACTGTGAAGGGGGGCGGGTGTCGGTGTCAAAACCGGCGGATCTCGGGTAGGGGGTCCCGAACTGTGCGTCTAGGATCGATGGTAACAAGAGACAGGGGACACAATGTTTTACCCAGGTTCGGGCCCTCTCTATGGAGGTAATACCCTACATCATGTTTGATTAATCTTGATGAATATGAGTATTACAAGAGTTGATCTACCACGAGATCGTAATGACTAAACCCTAAAAGTCTAGTCTGGCTATGATTATGAGGATTCAACCTATCTACAGACGTAGCCCCCCGGTTTATATAGACACGGGAGGGATCTAGGGTTACACAAGGTCGGTTACAAAGAAAGGAATCTTCATAGTTGGTCGCCAAGCTTGCCTTCCACGCCAAGGAGAGTCCTATCCGGACACGGGTGGAGCCTTCGGTCCTTGTATCCTTATGGCCCATCAGTCTGGCCCATATCCAATAGATCGGACACCCGAGGACCCCTTAGTCCAGGACTCCCTCACTAGCCCCTGAACCAGGCTTCAATGACGATGTGTACGGCGCGCAGATTGTCTTCGGCATTGCAAGGCGGGTTCTACTTTCCGAATACTCCAGGATAGTCTTCGGATGAAACGAAGGTGTCCAGTTCTGCAACACAAATACCACACACAACTGCAAGGAATATAGTATTTCACGAGTCCCATCCGCTGACAACTTTTTGCAAGATGACATCACATCTGTTCGGTCACTATATCGAACCGTTTTTGTCTGACGTTCCATGTTTCAAGATGCGGTTTCCATTGGCACGTCTTGTCAAAGCAGAGATCGTGTCCCCTTATTGCGGGATTTTCATCAATGCGGGCATGGGTAACCCAACTGTGCCATTTACACAGCCCTTGGGAATAGGCGAGTTTTAGGGCGAGTGGGGAGGCGTTCGATGTTCACTGCCTTTATAAGGGGATAAGGATCCCCCCTTCTTCTCCCACACCTTCTCTCTTCCTCTGCCCTTCCACTCTTGAGCTCCAGCGCCCAAGTTCTCATCTTCTTCCCACTCAAGCTAGCACTCAACCATGTCCGGATCCGGAGGTCAAGGCAAGTGGATGGTCTCCTCTGTCAAGGAGAAGGACATTACTGAGCTTCGGGCAGCCGGGTACTTGGCGAAGGAAATCACCCACCGTCTTCCAGCCCAGGGGCAAGTCGTCCCCACACCGAAGCCCAATGAGAGGGTGGTATTCATCCCTCATTTCCTCTGCGGGCTAGGGTTTCCACTTCACCATTTCGTCCGCGGGCTGATGTACTATTACGGGATAGACTTCCATGATCTATCCCCGAACTCTTTCCTCAACATTTCAGCTCTCATCGTCATGTGTGAGGCCTTCCTCCGCATCCAAACCCACTTTGGGTTGTGGCTCAAGGTCTTCAACGTGAAGCCGAAGGTGGTGGATGGCCAGCACGCGGAGTGCGGGGGCGCCATGGTGAGCAAGCTGACCAATGTCTCCTGGTCGAAAGGCACTATCGTGGAGACTGTCAAGGAATGGCAGAAACAATGGTTCTACATCTGAAACGCCCTCGATGCGGTTATATCTCCCACGTGTCGAAGCACGACTTAGAGGCATAACCGCATTGAAAGCAATGTCGCAAGTGAGGTAATCTTCACACAACCCATGCAATACATAAGGGAAAGAGATACATAGTTGGCTTACAATCGCCACTTCACACAATTACATGAATAAAGCATTACATCAACCAGATACAATCAAGGTCCGACTACGGAACCAAAATAAAAGAAGAACCCCAAATGCGACAAGGTCCCCGATCGACCCCAACTGGGCTCCACTACTGATCAATTGGAAACAGGACAACACAAAGGACAAGATCTTCATCGAGCTCCTCCTTGAGCTTGGTTGCGTCACCTGCTCTGTAACATCGGCACCTGCAAACTGGTTTTGGAAGTATCTGTGAGCCACAGGGACTCAACAATCTCGCACCCTCGCGATCAAGACTATTTAAGCTTATGGGTAAGGTAAAGGTATGAGATGGAGCTGTAGTAAGCGACTAGCATAAATGGTGGCTAACATACGCAAAAGAGAGCGAGAAGAGAAGGCAAAGCATGTTCGAGAAATCTATGATCAAGAAGTGATCCTAAAACAACCTACGTCAAGCATAACTCCAACACCGTGTTCACTTCCCGGACTCCGCCGGAAAGAGACCATCACGGTTACACACGCGGTTGATTCATTTTAATTAAGGTCAACTTCAGGTTTTCTACAACCGGACATTAACAAATTCCCATCTGCCCATAACCGCGGGCATGGCTTTCGAAAGTTCAAATCCCTACAGGGGTGTCCCAACTTAGCCCATGACAAGCTCTCACGATCAACAAGGGAATAGACCTCCTCCCGAGACATTCCGATCAGGCTCGGTATCCCGGTTTTACAAGACATCCTTGACAATGGTAAAACAAGTCCAGCAAGACTACCCAATGCGCCGACATCCCGATAGGAGCTGCACATATCTCGTTCTCAGGGCAACACCGGATAAGCAATCCGTACAACTAAAACCAGCCCTCGAGTTTCCCCGAGATGGCGCTGCAAGGGGCTCTAGTTTGGACCAACGCTTAGACAAGCACTGGCCCGGGGGGTTTAAAATAAAGATGACCCTTGGGCTGGCCTAACCCAAGGGAAAAAGAGGCTAGGTGGCAAATGGTAAAACTAATGTTGGGCCTTGCTGGAGGAGTTTTATTCAAAGCGAACTGTCAAGGGGTTCCCATTATAACCCAACCGCGTAAGGAACGTAAAATCCAGGAACATAACACCGATATGATGGAAACTAGGGCGGCAAGAGTGGAACAAAACACCAGGCATAAGGCCGAGCCTTCCACCCTTTACCAAGTATATAGAAGCATTAATTAAATAAGATATATTGTGATATCCTAACAAAATCCATGTTCCAACAAGGAACAACATCTCCATGTTCCAACAAGGAACAAACTTCAATCCTCACCTGCAACAAACAACGCTATAAGAGGGGCTGAGCAAAGTGGTAACATAGCCAAACAACGGTTTGCTAGGACAAGGTGGGTTAGAGGCTTGGTTCAACAATATGGGAGGCATGATAAGCAAGTGGTAGGTATCGCAGCATAGGCATAGCAAAAGAGCGAGCAACTAAGCAAGCTAAGATAGAAGTGATTTCGAGGGTATGGTCATCTTGCCTGAAATCCCGCAAGGAAGAAGAACGAGTCCATGAAGAAGATAAACGGAACATAGACGAACGGGTCCTCACAAACGCGACATTACCGGAACCAAACCGAAGAAGCAAACACCGGAAAGAAGCACACAACATAGTAAACAAACCAACACATGAACATGGTATGATATGCGGGATGCGGTATGCGATGCATATGCAAGATTTGAAAAGGAATGCATGAACCTGGCCTCAACTTGGAAATCCAAATGTTCCACTGGAAAGGTGAGGTGAAATCGCTTGAAAACGATATAAAGATCACCGGAATCGGAGTTACGGTTTGGAAATGGCGAGCAATTCAAATATGGCACCGGTCTGTGATATACAGCAAGTAGCCATCTAAATGCAACAAGATGAACATGCTACAACACTCAATCATGGCAACAAAATAAATGGCAGGGATGCATTCAAGATGCTTAACAAAAGTCTAGCACTGAGCTACGGCCAATTCATACGTTAACAGGTTCAAACAAGCATGGCAAAAATGCATATGGTAAACAGATTTCAGACTTAGTGAAATTAACACTTGTCTGGAATTTCAGATCAGATAGCACTCTTTAGAGCATGAAAACAATATGCTACAGGACCTGAACATGGCAAAGTAAAGCATGGCATGGAGCTACTTAAAGAGCTTAACAAAAGTCCCTTAGTGACCTTTAGCCAAAAGGGATCAGAAAACACATTTGCAAGCATGTGAACATGGTAAAAACATAATCAGTTCTCAGACTTTGTGAAAACTGGAGCATGATGAAACATATATCAAGTAGGCATGTTTACGAGCTCGATGCACTCACTACGGAGTAAGTCATGAAAAGCTAAGCATACACCCATCAATAATACACAAAATGCAAGCTAGACATGGCAAGAACAATAACATGGCATGCACGGATCAACTACAACATCCCCGACAAAATTGCTAACAAGTAGACAATCTGCCCGGATTCACGAAATAGCAAAAGTAGAGCTCGATTGACTCAAGCTAGGTTGCTCCATAATTGCAAATAAAGACATGGATGGATAGAGCACTACAAGATTAATAAAACATCCTTACTGATCATCCTCAAAAGAGGCACGGATCACTAGGAAACGACGTGAACATATGGCATAATGAGATAAACAGATCAAGGACTTAGTGGAAATGCTAAGTCCCTGAAATCAGCATTACCAAGTGCCTCACTTTGCAAGCTTGTGCTAGTCACCACTCACATCACAAAAATACATGGGTTGCACCTCTAGATAGATAGCAAAACATATAACAAAACACATGTAGAACTCATGGGCATATTATGCACACAATAATCATGGCAAAAATGACAAATATCTAAATGAAGCAGCAGATCTGACAAATAACTCAAGTAGCACTTTTCTAACAGCATTTCGGGCATCAAGATGAACTCAAATGAAAATAATGCAATGAGATGAAATGATGTACTCTCTGAGACGAACATTTTGATATGCTATATGTCCAAAACGGAGCTACGGATGAGGAGTTACGATGCGATGAACAGGAGCAAAATATTAGGGTTTCGCGGCAAAAAGTCAACCCGAGAGGTGATGGATCTGGATCTGGATCTCGCGGCACGCGAACCGAGGTGGCCGGAAAAGTGCTCGCTGGAGATGCTTGGGGCGCCGGAGTTGGGGGAGGTGGCCGGATCCGAGCGTGCCCGGCCGGAGGAACTCGCCGGGCGGCGAGGAGGTGCGAGCCGGCGCGGGATCCGGCGGCCGTCCGGCACGGCGGATGCGGTGGCGCGCCGCGGTGGAGCGGTGAGGTGGCGGCGTTCAGGGTGCCGGCGATGGCGTCGCGGTGGCGGCGGTGGTCACCGATGGCGGCGGATGGCAGCGTCGGGCGGCCGGAGGCGGAGGAGAGAGGAGTGGGCGCGTGGAGGCGGATGGCGGCGCCGACGTGGGCCACGGGGGCCGAACGCTGGCTTTGGCGGGCCGCGCGGTGGACGGCGCGGGTAGGACAGGTGGCGCGAGGCCATTGGCGCGGGCGGCGGCGGAGGTTGAAACGGACATGTCCGCCGGCGATGTTTTTGTCCGGCGCGCGAGGAGAGGGAGGGATCTAGGGTTTCATCCGAAAATTCGGGGAGATGTACATATTTATAGGTAGAGGGAGCTAGGAGAGTCCAAATGAGGTGCGGTTTTCGGCCACGCGATCGTGATCGAATGACCGAGATAATGGAGCAAGTTTAGGTGGGTTTTGGGCCACTTTGGAAGGGTGTTGGGCTGCAACACACACGAGGCCTTCTCGGTCCCTCGGTTAACCGTTGGAGCATCAAACGAAGTCCAAATGGTACGAAACTTGACAGGCGGTCTACCGGTAGTAAACCAAGGCCGCATGGCAAGTCTCGGTCCAATCCGGAAATGTTTAATCCCCACACACGAGAAGAAGGTAGAAATGACCACTGGAGGAGAACGGAGCGCCGGAATGCAAAACGGACAACGGGAAAAATGCTCGGATGCATGAGGCGAACACGTATGCAAATGAAATGCACATGATGACATCATATGCAATGCATGACACGCAAACAATGACAAGGCAACAACAGCGAATAACTGGATGACACCTGGCACAATGGTCTCGGGGCGTTACAACACTCCACCACTATGAGAGGATCTCGTCCGAGATCTAGAATGGCACCGGAGGGGAAAGGAAGAGGAAGAGGTGAGGTGAAACTGTGTTGCTTCTCTGACAAACGAGTGAAACCAAAGAACCTTGCGAGGTTAAGCAAATACGAGAAAAGAATACAACGGAGATGAACAAAATTGAAAACACACCGATAGAAAGGAGGAACAAAGCAGAACAACTTCGTATAGCGCTCCGGTTGGAAAGAGATGCAAGACTTGATAAGATGAAAAGAACTTGATCTCGACAAGAACAAAAAGAAAAAAATAGAAGAGAGCCACATCAAAATGCCTCCGGAAGGAAAGAGAGAATGGAAAGGAGTGAATGAATTAGAAAACAATATGTTGGCAGAGCATGCTTACAACAAAGGCTAGAACGGAGTTGTTGGAAAAACCAACAACGAAAAGAAAAATCTTGATATGGTCTTATGAAATACATCTCAAAATTATGAGGTGACAATCTGCCACTCACGGGAAAGAATTGTATTTATTTGAACAAGGAGACGAGAAAGTATTTCACCGGGAGGATAAAGAAGAGCTTGGATCATTTATGAGCACCATAGATAGCAACAGTCGTTAGGGATGGCTTTAGGTGAAATATAACCCAAGACAATTCCAACGAATAGGTTGATGGATTTAAAATGTCCCAATCTTGACAGCATGTGAATCATGAAAAACATGAACTCAAATTATCAAGAATGACATAATACCACCTCCAATGATATGATAGAAAGAAATGCACTCCGGATAGCAAGATGAAGAATGCTTGAGCTCCTTAGAAAAGAATCTCGATGAAAACTTCGAGAAGGAAATTAAATCCTTAATGACCAACATGTAGAACCTCCATGAAGAACTCCGTTAAACAAAAGAATGATCAAACGGAAAGAAAGGGGAAGTTGAAAACACAAGGTGAAACCTTGTAATGATTTAGATGGATCTCCGTGCTAAAATAATTGACAGAGGTTGGAACTCCGGAAAAGAAAGAAGAACAAATGAGATCAAGAATCTGAAAAGCCTCCGGAGTAAGGAATTAATCACTTGAATGAACAAGACTAAGAATTACATTAAGTGTATCCTTCACCAATTAAATTGATGACAATCAACGGATTTGGCACACTACTTATCCTCGTAGAAAGATTAAGAGAGATATAGCGCAAACTTGAGAAGGTCTTCAATGATCCACCGGTAGAATTGAAACCACGAATGAATTGATAAGGAAAAGAAATCTTGAACGAACCACCGTAAGAATTGAAAAAGAACGAATAAAACATAAAGAAACACCGGGAAGAATTAGCAAATGACAGAAGATGCTTGAGAGAATTTATATATAAGAGAACGAAGAGATCAAGAACTGATTAGAGGATATTTGATTAATGCACCGGTAAGATAGGAGAATGACAACTGACAGCTGAGAAAGAATAAACCTGAATTGATGGACTCCGGATAACAAACTGAGAAGACTCTTGAATTACTCCGAATAGGTGAAAAGAATTTTCACGATCAAGACAATTACGAGAGGATGGCAACAAGCTAGAATCACGAATCTTGAAGAGAAAAGAGCAAGATTAAAGAGAAACTCTTCTTCGGTCTTCAACATCCGAGAATGACGACGAGTACACCACCAAGAATTATTGAGGCACACCGGAATGAAGAATGGAAAAGTTGAGCCAACGATGAAAAGAATTAGAAAGATCTTGGACAAGGGCATCTGACTGATGATAAATCATTCTTACGTCCAACTTCAAAAGAATTTAGGATAGCTCCGGGAAAATAGAAGAGTCAGGTAAGATCCTGGGAAAAGACCTGTGGGTTAGGGCCCACTCAAAAGCCACTCAAAAGAAACACCGTTGAAATGATTTAAAAGAGAGAATGCACCGGTTGAATTAAAATGGCTTGAATGAGATACCAATCTCGAAAGAGCTTGAACGAGTGCAGAGTGGAAACACGAATCTTCGAGATATCTTGAGCACTCCGGAACAATTGAATAGCAAGGAGTGGATGATTAAGAGGTGCACCGGTATGAGAAGGTATTTGAAACGAGGAAAAAGAATATGATCAACAAAACTTGACTTGAAACCACCGGAGATGAAAAGAATGAAGAATGACGAACTTGAAGCTCCGTTAGAATCTTCATGAGAATCACCGGTTTGACAGAAAAGGAAAAGAGAGACTTCACAAGAATAAAAGGATACTTGATTAAGACATTGGATTCCTTGAAGAAAAACAAAGGGAGGGTGGGAAAAACAAAGACAATTTGGAATGGAAGAAACGAACACCGTTGAGAAAAACTTAGAATTGATCTTACGGATGTTGAAATGATCAGTTCCACTTGAAGAGAAGCACACCGGTTGAACAAGATTGGCATAACAATCTCGATTATCAAGGAGGATTAGTATTCGCATAGGAGTATGAAAACACCGTTTGGGGAAGGTATGGGATCAACATTTGACTTCGAAGCAACTCGAATACCACAACTCAAAACAAAACAAAGGATTGGCTTGCAGAATAAGCCGGAACAAACATATGATAGAGATTTCGTCCGAAGTTTTCATGGTGGGGCCTACACGGGCTCGATCGTACAGCACCATCATGTACAAGGCTGTGCACATGACATACGAAGCGTCCCCGAGTCGGCATAGCCAAGGACTCTTTAAGACACAATGAGACCACTGTAAAACCAACCGTGAATAGGCGGACCACTAGACATCGGACCCCAATTTCATATCATACATCTGTCGGAAAGATATCCTAAGAGCTACTTGAATTCCCACTTATAAACTCCCGAAATTTTCCGGTTATGCAATCAGGTGTTGGGGATACAGGGGAAGCATAATATCTCACCCAAAACTAACAAATCCTACATCCAGCTGTATCCATCCTTCAACACATAACCAAGAAACCTTCGGAAATCATCTACCTCAACCTTCAAAAAGCATCCGTTATACAAGTTATGGCAATACTCCCGAACTCCCGCCCCAGTACTGGGTGGCGTCGAGGTTATCTCACCAACAACTGCATAAAAGAGATTTTCGATGTCGGTGTACTAAACTCAGGTATTATAGAACTGCAACGATAAAATTATGACGACAACACCTCAGAGCTCAACTCCCCGGGACACTTCCACAGAACCCCTGACAGGAGGCACCAAGACAATGTTCTCGTCATAAAACCATCGGAACGATTCCAAGATACCCACGTGATCCTAAATTTTTTTAGTGAAATTTGAGAAGAGAAGAGTCAAAACTCTACGTCAGGATGCCTTACCAGAGCGATGAGGAGACTGGGAAGTAAAAGAATTCCTAAACTCTCCGATATATAATT
Source organism: Triticum urartu (assembly GCF_003073215.2). Lineage (NCBI taxonomy): Eukaryota > Viridiplantae > Streptophyta > Magnoliopsida > Poales > Poaceae > Triticum > Triticum urartu. The sequence goes on along the minus strand of NC_053025.1, from coordinate 545,955,450 downwards.
CCTAAATGACTCAAAACATTTTTCTAGACACCACTCGGCTGCTACAAACGATCAAGCAATGGGGCTCCTAAGGTCGGGGAAGGCTCTGATACCAACTTGAAATGCCCTCGATGCGGTTATATCTCCCACGTGTCGAAGCACGACTTAGAGGCATAACCGCATTGAAAGCAATGTCGCAAGTGAGGTAATCTTCACACAACCCATGCAATACATAAGGGAAAGAGATACATAGTTGGCTTACAATCGCCACTTCACACAATTACATGAATAAAGCATTACATCAACCAGATACAATCAAGGTCCGACTACGGAACCAAAATAAAAGAAGAACCCCAAATACGACAAGGTCCCCGATCGACCCCAACTGGGCTCCACTACTGATCAACTGGAAATAGGACAACACAAAGGACAAGATCTTCATTGAGCTCCTCCTTGAGCTTGGTTGCGTCACCTGCTCTGTAACATCGGCACCTGCAAACTGGTTTTGGAAGTATCTGTGAGCCACATGGACTCAACAATCTCGCACCCTCGCGATCAAGACTATTTAAGCTTATGGGTAAGGTAAAGGTATGAGATGGAGCTGCAGTAAGCGACTAGCATAAATGGTGGCTAACATACGCAAAAGAGAGCGAGAAGAGAAGGCAAAGCACGTTCGAGAAATCTATGATCAAGAAGTGAGCCTAAAACAACCTACGTCAAGCATAACTCCAACACCGTGTTCACTTCCCGGACTCCGCCGGAAAGAGACCATCACGGTTACACACGCGGTTGATTCATTTTAATTAAGGTCAACTTCAAGTTTTCTACAACCGGACATTTACAAATTCCCATCTGCCCATAACCGCGGGCACGGCTTTCGAAAGTTCAAATCCCTGTAGGGGTGTCCCAACTTAGCCCATGACATGCTCTCACGGTCAACGAAGGAATAGACCTCCTCCCGAGACATTCCGATCAGGCTTGGTATCCCGGTTTTACAAGACATCGTCGACAATGGTAAAACAAGTCCAGCAAGACCACCCGATGCGCCGACATCCCGATAGTAGCTGCACATATCTCGTTCTTAGGGCAACACCGGATAAGCAATCCGTACAACTAAAACCAGCCCTCGAGTTTCCCCGAGGTGGTGCTGCAAGGGGCTCTAGTTTGGACCAACGCTTAGACAAGCACTGGCCCGGGGGGGTTTAAAATAAAGATGACCCTTGGGCTGGCCTAACCCAAGGGAAAAAGAGGCTAGGTGGCAAATGGTAAAACCAATGTTGGGCCTTGCTGGAGGAGTTTTATTCAAAGCGAACTGTCAAGGGGTTCCCATTATAACCCAACCGCGTAAGGAATGCAAAATCCGGGAACATAACACCAATATGACGGAAACTAGGGCGGCAAGAGTGGAACAAAACACCAGGCATAAGGCCGCGCCTTCCACCCTTTACCAAGTATATAGATGCATTAATTATATAAGATATATTGTGATATCCCAACAAAATCCATGTTCCAACAAGGAACAACATCTCCATGTTCCAACAAGGAACAAACTTCAATCCTCACCTGCAACAAACAACGCTATAAGAGGGGCTGAGCAAAGTGGTAACATAGCCAAACAACGGTTTGCTAGGACAAGGTGGGTTAGAGGCTTGGTTCAACAATATGGGAGGCATGATAAGCAAGTGGTAGGTATCGCAGCATAGGCATAGCAAAAGAGCGAGCAACTAAGCAAGCTAAGATAGAAGTGATTTCGAGGGTATGGTCATCTTGCCTGAAATCCCGCAAGGAAGAAGAACGAGTCCATGAAGAAGATAAACGGAACATAGACGAACGGGTCCTCACAAACGCGACATTACCGGAACCAAACCGAAGAAGCAAACACCGGAAAGAAGCACACAACATAGTAAACAAACCAACACATGAACATGGTATGATATGCGGGATGCGGTATGCGATGCATATGCAAGATTTGAAAAGGAATGCATGAACCTGGCCTCAACTTGGAAATCCAAATGTTCCACTGGAAAGGTGAGGTGAAATCGCTTGAAAACGATATAAAGATCACCGGAATCGGAGTTACGGTTTGGAAATGGCGAGCAATTCAAATATGGCACCGGTCTGCGATATACAACAAGTAGCCATCTAAATGCAACAAGATGAACATGCTACAGCACTCAAACATGGCAGCAAAATACATGGCAGGGATGCATTCAAGATGCTTAACAAAAGTCTAGCACTGAGCTACGGCCAATTCATACATTAACAGGTTCAAACAAGCATGGCAAAAATGCATATGGTAAACAGATTTCAGACTTAGTAAAATTAACACTTGTCTGGAATTTCAGATCAGATAGCACTCTTTAGAGCATGAAAACAATATGCTACAGGACCTGAACATGGCAAAGTAAAGCATGGCATGGAGCTACTTAAATATCTTAACAAAAGTCCCTTAGTGACCTTGAGCCAAAATGGATCAGAAAACACATTTGCAAGCATGTGAACATGGTAAAAACATAATCAGTTCTCAGACTTAGTGAAAACTGGAGCATGCTGAAACAGATATCAAGTAGGCATGTTTACGAGCTCGATGCACTCACTAAGGAGCAAGTCATGAAAAGCTAAGCATACACCCATCAAGAATACACAAAATGCAAGCTAGAAATGGCAAGAACAATAACATAGCATGCACGGATCAACTACAACATCCCCGGCAAAATTGCTAACAAGTAGACAATCTTCCCGGATTCACGAAATAGCAAAAGTAGAGCTCGATTGACTCAAGCTAGGGTGCTCCATAATTGCAAATAAAGACATGGATGGATAGAGCACTACAAGATTAATAAAACATCCTTACTGATCATCCTCAAAAGCGGCACGGATCACTAGGAAAGGACATGAACATATGGCATAATGAGATAAACAGATCAAGGACTTAGTGGAAATGTAAGTCCCTGAAATCAGCATTACCAAGTGCCTCACTTTGCAAGCTTGTTCTAGTCACCACACACATCACAAAAATACATGGGTTGCACCTTTGGATAGATGGCAAAACATATAACAAAACACATGTGGAACTCATGGGCATATCATGCACACAATAATCATGGCAAAAATGACAAATATCTAAATGAAGCAGCAGATCTGACAAATAACTCAAGTAGCACTTTTCTAACAGCATTTCGGGCATCAAGATGAAATCAAATGAAAATGATGCAATGAGATGAAATGATGTACTCTCTGAGACGAACATTTTGATATGCTATATGTCCAAAACGGAGCTACGGATGAGGAGTTATGATGCGATGAATAGGAGCAAAATATTAGGGTTTCGGGGCAAAGAGTCAACCCGAGAGGTGATGGATCTGGATCTGGATCTCACGGCACGCGAACCGAGGCAGCCGGAACAATGCTCGCCGGAGATGCTTGGGGCGCCGGAGTTTGGGGAGGTGGCCGGATCCGAGCGTGCCCGGCCGGAGGAACTCGCCGGGCGGCGAGGAGGTGCGAGCCGGCGCGGGATCCGGTGGCCGTCCGGCGCGGCGGATGCGGTGGCGCGCCGCGGTGGAGCGGCGAGGTGGCGGCGTTCAGGGCGCTGGTGATGGCGTCGCGGTGGCGGCGGTGGTCGCCGATGGCGGCGGATGGCGGCGTCGGGCGGCCGGAGGCGGAGGAGAGAGGAGCGGGCGCGTGGAGGCGGATGGTGGCGCCGACGTGGGCCGTGGGGGCCAAACACGGGCTTCGGCGGGCCGCGCGGTGGACGTCTCGGGTAGGACAGGTGGCGCGAGGCCATTGTCGCGGACAGCGGCGGAGGTTGAAACGGACATGTCCGCCGGCGATGTTTTTGTCCGGCGCGCGAGGAGAGGGAGGGATCTAGGGTTTCATCCGAAATTTCGGGGAGATGTACATATTTATAGGTAGAGGGAGCTAGGAGAGTCCAAATGAGGTGCGGTTTTCGGCCACGAGATCGTGATCGAACGACCGAGATGATGGAGCAGGTTTAGGTGGGTTTTGGGCCACTTTGGAAGGGTGTTGGGCTGCAACACACACGAGGCCTTCTCAGTCCCTCGGTTAACCGTTGGAGCATCAAACGAAGTCCAACTGGTACGAAACTTGACAGGCGGTCTACCGGTAGTAAACCAAGGCCGGATGGCAAGTCTCGATCCAATCCGGAAATGTTTAATCCCCACACACGAGAAGAAGGTAGAAATGACCACCGGAGGAGAACGGAGCGCCGGAATGCAAAACGGACAACGGGAAAAATGCTTGGATGCATGAGGCGAACACGTATGCAAATGAAATGCACATGATGACATGATATGCAATGCATGACACGCAAGCAATGACAAGGCAACAACAGCGAATAACTGGACGACACCTGGCACAACGGTCTCGGGGCATTACAACATCACAGAATCCCGCGGCGCAAACTGGGCCGCAGCTGCCGAATTCAACTTCGGCGCTCCAATGCGGCTCACCTCCTGGGTCGAGAAGAGCCCGAACTGGTATTTGCCAGATGAGCTGACAGCGCTACAGACGCCCGTTCAAAGTATGGTGGACAAAGATATCAAGCTTGTCGATATAATCCAGGTGATGCTAGTTCACCAGATTCTCCCCTGCCAAAGCTGAAGCCGCCCTCGATGGGAGTTCAATCCGAAGAAGCACCATACCCTGAAGAGGCTTTTCGAAACTACTCACGAAGACGCCTGGAAGTTTCTCTTCAAGGGAAACAAGACACCGCCGGCCATAGATTCGGACCGCGGGCATGACATTAACCACCTTGCCAATGAGGTATGTTATTTTTAACGCATCCCCTACTTGCTTGTTTCAAGGATGATATCTAAGCTTTTATTATCATTGCTTCTTCAGGACTGGATGGGGAGGGCGAAGCAGATCCAGTGTCCGGCTCCGCTGCCCGAAAAACCAGTCATCCTGCGTCTAGCGAAGATGCTGGTACGGGCGCCCTATAAGACGCCGAAGAAGAAGGCCATGGGGAAGGCCAAGGGGGTCCGGAGCGGCCCCCTCCGCAAGGTCACTTCGGACATGATGTCCGAAGACAAGACCCGTTCCTCCGCCGCCGAAGACGAGGAGGAGGAGGAGGAGAACGACTCTCCCCCTGATGGGAGAGAAAGAAGAGGGCGGCCTCCACAAATCTGGAGGCGGAGGCACCCAAGAGGGGGAAAGGTCCCAGGGTGGATAACTCCGCATGGGACGTCGACAGCAGCCCGTAGCGAAGCCCCCGGACTAAGCCCCTAGCAGCATCGTGAGTACTAAGAACCCACACTCGTTTATTTATCCGGCCTCTTCACTCTATGGCACTAATATGGTTAATCGTGTTATTGCAGTCCAGCCCATGACAGCCCCTAGCGAGCCTCGTCAAGAGGCTCGTTGGATTCGAAGGCAATGGCCAGCGAGACACTGCTGGCCGCTCACTCTCCCAAGGACAAGGGAGATGACGAGGTACTGTCCCAAAGGACCTTCCCATGCCAGGCAGAGGTTCAGGAGGTTGTCGTGGTGGCGCCGTGAGGCAAGACCCCGTCTTCCGGACACATGGGGGAGCAGATCCCCATGGCAATTGGAGGCCTCAATCAGTTTGGCCCCCGGCCGAATATGATTTCGAAGACCCATGCGGCTCCGTAATCCGGCGAGCAACCTCCTTCAAAAGAAGGGGGTGTGCCTGTCCCACCGGTGACCTCTGTCCAACCAGAGGCACCGAATAATCTACTGGAAGCGCTACGAGGCGCTTCCATTGTGGAAGAACATCGTATCCTTATGGGTACGGTGATTGAGAAGGTTCAGTCCATCAAGAGCGGACTGACTGAAGCCTGCAGCGGCATGCTGACAGGTTTTGAGGTAAGCGGCATTTAACCGAGAAAATCCCCACATAGACAGTAGCCCCTGAGACATTGTCCGGTGTTCGGAAAGAAAAGCCAGATAGAGGATCAATTAAATTTCGCGGGAAACTAACCAAACTGTTTCTGATGTGAATAAGCAGGCGTCGCTGCTGGCCGCGACTTCTCACACTACTGAAGTCTCCGGACTAAAGCAGAAACTGGAGCGGGCCGAAGAAGAGCTCGGCCAGGCGAGGAAGCAGCTGGAAGACCAGGAAGGTATGCAATGGCTCGCTATATATTCGGAAAGAGTAAATGATGTATACTGGCCGTTGTGTCATTGTATGTGTAGGGCGACGACCGAGGTCGAGGCTCTAAAAAAGGCCCTGGCCGAAGCCAAGGGGAAAGCTGTCAAGGAGTAGGCCACTTGCAAGAAGCTGAAAGCCCGGCTGAACGAGATCCATCAAGAGCTCCAGGACGCGGTGAGGAAGTACGAGACCCTGGAGGGCGATGTTTCGGCTCGAGAGACCGAACTCTCCAAGGCTCGTCAAAGAAGGGAAGCGGCCTGGGTTGAAGCCCAGGGTGCCCTCCAAGAGATCCGAGAGGCCAGGAAGATCGCGGCAGATAAGGCGTTCAATATGCAAAGCAAATATATGAAGAAGAAGTATTTCTTACTAACCCGGATTTGGAGTTCTCCAGGAGCCTTCGAAGATCTGCCACGCAGTCTGTCCGACGCCACGGAGTTCTTCCGAGCCGAAGAAGGGAGCTCCACAGAGAAATTGTTCTGGTCGCAGTATCTTGCGCCAGAGCATCCCGTGCCCTTCCCTGATCAGCTGAAACAGCTGGTGGAGCTGCATACGGTGGCCGAACTAGCCATGAAGGATTTGATAATCCGGCTGTGGCCAGCCGAAGCTATGCCCGACAGCTACTTCGGGCTTGTGAAGCGGCTGGTGAACGCCTGTCCTTGGCTGGACGCCGTCAAGCGATCAGCCTGTAGTGAAGGTGCGCGCATGGCCTTCGCCCGCTGCAAGATGTGGTGGGCGAAGATGGACGCCATCGAGCTGACCAAGGGGCCGCCAGAGGGCAAGGAGCACCGCACCCGAGCGCTATTTTGCATATGTCCTAGAGGGGTCTCACATTGTAACAACGCAATGTTCGCAGGATATTATCTTTGAATGAATGTATTCAAGTTCCTTCTACTTTGTATGATAGAACAAAGTGGGTTTGTAATATAATGCTTGTTATGTTTTAAATTTTAGCTCCTGTGCGGCCGTGTTGTATGAAATCTGAGGGTTGGCCAGTCGTCGGCTTCTACCCCCACATAGGAAATACAGAGGTGTTCGGGATGGAATCTAAACAATCTTGATCCAATTATATGGTCCTTGGAGTTGTTTAGCGCAACGAACCAGGCAATCAGACTATGCGGCTTGAACGCCCTCAGTTACCATAGGAGTTTGACAATAAAAACATAGGCGCAGCCCCTAGTATCCGAACCAGAGTGCTATAAGCGTCTGATCAGGAAGTACCGATCCTTCGCGTAATGTGGAAGAAATCTCCAATGATTTGCAACCTCCAAACAGCTGACCAGCTCTCCCCGCATCATGACAGTCAGTTTTCGGCTTTCTCTACTGAGGTGCTCCTTTGGATAAACCAAGGCACAATCGCAGTAGTTCTCCCTTTACTACCTTAGCCGATATAACAGAACGTATGGTAGCAAGCACAGGAGCCGGGAAACCACTAACTATTGACCAAAGACATGATTCAGAGCCAATGCATATAGTGCTAAATTCGGGGTGCCGAACTATACTATAAAAAGTGTTCGAACTTTTGTTGCCTTAGTGTGGGGTGCTATGAAGCCCCTGGAAAACATCAAACGTACCAAAGTGTACGTGTGTTACCTGATAGGGTTACTCACAGGGAAGAAGAAGAGAAAAAAAGAAAACAGAAAGGGTACAAAAGGTGATAAGCTGGGGCTTTAGAGCTCCAGCCACGAACTGTTTTCATTGTAATTTGATTAATACGTCGAGGCACATTGATACAAGTAGTGCGATAAGCAACATGCTATTTAATATGCCAAAAACCAAGGGAGAGATGCATGTGGGTCCTGAAAAACAGGTAGAGTGATTGTTAACGAAACCACCTTGAAAATCCCTTGTACGTCTGCATTTCTCGCCGTCTTGGTGTGTTTATCCTTCAAGAGGGCTGGTGATCAGGCCATCCGATGGGGCCTGCGGGATTGAAACCTGAAAAGGAAACGAATAAAAGTGAAAGTATGTGTGTATCTGGTGTCGGTTGAGCCGTACTGTGGATCACAAACTAGCTATGCCTTCGTCGATGCCCATGGAATTTTGAGTGCGTAGTTATGTACGCGTGGTGCGAATGCCACTACTTGACCAGGACTGAGACGGAGGCCGAATTGCTAGTCTAGCTCCTGATGAGCCGAGTTGTCTTGCTGCAGCGTAGTTCGGACCCTCTTGACAGTGTCCGTGTGCTCGGCAGCCGAATTAAGGTTCTGCTTGAGAAGGCCGCTCTGTACTTCTGCTGCTAAGGCAGCTGTGTGCTCTCCTGTACGGAGGGAGCGTTCCATATTTCCATTGACTGTTATGATGCCACGTGGACCGGCATCTTGAGCTTGAGATAAACATAGTGTGGCACTACGTTGAATCGGGCGAATGCGGTCCGTCCGAGCAGTGCGTGATAGCCGCTGCGAAAGGGGACTATGTTGAAGATTAACTCCTCGCTTCAGAAATTGTCCGGAGATCCGAAGACAACCTCGAGCATAATTGAGCCCGTACAGCGGGCCTCTACACCTGGTATGACTCCTTTGAAGGTAGTTGAGGGAGTCCTGGATTAGGGGGTCTCCGGACAGCTGGACTATATCCTTTGGCCGGACTGTTAGACTATGAAGATACAAGATTGAAGACTTCGTCTCGTGTTCGGATGGGACTCTACTTGGCGTGGAAGGCAAGCTAGGAAATACGGATATGTATATCTCCTCCTTTGTAACCGACCTTGTGTAACCCTAACCCTCTCCTGTGTCTATATAAACCGGAGGGTTTTAGTCCGTAGGACATCACAATAACATACAATCATACCATATGCTAGCTTCTAGGGTTTAGCCTCTCTGATCTCGTGGTAGATCTACTCTTGTACTACACATATCATCAATATTAATCAAGCAGGATGTAGGGTTTTACCTCCATCAAGAGGGCCCGAACCTGGGTAAAACATCGTGTCCCCTGCCTCCTGTTACCATCCGCCTTAGACGCACAGTTCGGGACCCCCTACCCGAGATCCGCCGGTTTTGACACCGACATTGGTGCTTTCACTGAGAGTTCCTCTGTGTTGTCGCCGTTAGGCTTGATGGCTCCTTCTATCATCGATAGCGATGCAGTCCAGGGTGAAACTTTTCTCCCCGGACAGATCTTTGTGTTCGGTGGCTTCGCACTGCGGGCCAACTCGCTTGGCCATCTGGAGCAGATCGAAAGTTACGCCCCTGGCCACCAGGTCAGGTTTGGAAGCTTAAACTACACAAGCGATATCCGCGGAGACTTGATCTTCGACGGATTCGAGCCTCTGCCTTGTGCATCACGCGTTCACGATGAGTACGATTTAGCTCTGCCATCGAACAGTGTTCAAGAAATCACACCGGCAGCCGCTCTGACCCTTAATTCGGAGCCAGTTGTGCCTTCCATGGATGGGTGGATGGACCCCGCCACGGAGGCCTTATCCGCAGCGGCGATCGAGCCAAACATCGACCTTACCCTGCACGAGAGCCGTGTTGTCAAACTGCCGGATCCTTCTCCGGCCACGGACTCTGAACCACCTGCGCCCGTTCCTGGCGAATCCGATCAGGCGCCGATCATGGAGTTTACCTCCGCAGATATTTTTCAGCACTCGCCCTTTGGCGACATACTGAACTCATTAAGGTCTCTCTCCTTGTCAGGAGAGTCCTGGCTGAACTATATCCGGCAGGATTGGGATGCGAATGACGAAGAAATTCGCCGCCCACCCACCACCCACTTAGTAGCCACTGTTGATGACTTAACCGACATGCTCGACTTCGAATCCGAAGACATTGACGGTATGGACGACGATGCAAGAGACAAACAGGAACCACTGCCCACAGGGCACTGGACGCCCACTTCATCACATGACGTATACATGGTGGACACACCAAAAGACGACGACGACGAGGAACAGAAGGACGCAACGAAGGGTTGTCCCCTCGAGAAACAGTCAAAGCGGCGGCGTATGTCGGTGTTCTGGGAATGGGGGTCCCCAGACTTGCCTGCCTGCGGCCTGCGGCGTGGCTCAAAAGGGGGCCCAGCGCGGCCCATCTTCATCAACACAGACCCAAGACCCTCGCGAGGGGCCAAGCCTCGCGGGGCGGACGACACGGAGCTTCCTCAGGCACGGCCTCATCAGGCTGGCTCGCGAGGAGGCGGAGAGATCAAGGCGGGGTACCTCACGAGGTGTCCGTGATGCAAGCCATGACGACCAAAGGCGCCAGGCGGGCGCCAGCCGCGCAGTGTCCTCCTTTCCTCTTTGGTGCAAAGGGAGCAAGCGCAGGCGAGAGCATCAAGCAAAGGCACCCGTTTCGGTGCAACGAGACCAAGACCAGTCCAACGGCAGGGAGGAAGTCATTGTGGAGCCCAAGCCAGCGTCACCACCAGAGCCTTTGGCAGGCGAGGACCAACTTTAGTCAGGATAAGTGTACCAGATGTTCCCCTTCAAAATGGCCAATTGTTGGCGCCCTTCCTGCTCAATATTTGGGAAGAGGCCCAGGGCCTTTGCCTATAAATAGGACTAGCCACCCCCAGGGTAGAGGGGCAATCAAGAAGGGAGAATCTAGAAGCCAAGAGAGAAACTAGCTAGGATCGGATCGAGTAGCATCACACAGAGAGAGAGAGAGAAGGGCGACTGAACTCCTCCTAGCAGTTCATCCCCCCAGCCAAGAACAGACCCTCGCGAGGCTGTTCCTCCTTGTATTGCTCATCATCATCAGCCCAAGAGGCAATCCACCACACCACGCACTGGAGTAGGGTATTACACCACAACGGTGGCCCGAACCAGTATAAACCCTGTGTCTCTTGTGCTGTTCTTTCCATAGCTTAGATCTTAGCGAGGCGGAGGGGTGCAGGTAGGTAGAAGGCGAAATCTCCGCGCTCACCCAAGTGTTCGAACCTCAAGGGTCTGCTGGAACCCGAAATCTGACAATTGGCACGCCAGGTAGGGGTGCGCCGGAATTCGTCTTCCACCACTCCGTTTTCCTCCGACCGTCACGTCCATGTCTGACGCTCGTCGGACCCGCGCTGAGCGCCGGGCCGCTCTCGCTTCCCGCGTCGCCCAGATGGCTCCTGTCGGCGGGCGTCCTCGCCGTTCCCCGTCACCTACCGTCAACGCCACCACCGGCACGGCGGGGAACTAGCAGCAAGCGTCGTCTCAGCATCCGTCCGTGCGGCAAGACGGCCGCACCGCTACTCACTCGCTCACCCCAGCTGGTTCTTCGTCCCGCGCGCTCCGCGCACCATGGAGGCTCGAGCTGCGCTCATCGCGGCAAACGAGCTCCTGTGCTACCGTCCCGTCGACGACGTCTACGAAGAATGGCTCGACCGCGTCGTCGAGCTCGTCCGCGCCGCAGGGGGCTCTCCTGTGCCGTCCGTTCTGCTGCACCGCACCCCACCCCGCACGGGCGACGAAGCTCCCGGGGCGCCCCAGCCGCCTCCTCCTCAAGAAGGCGCCATGGCTCCAAGGTGCGTGGCCCCTGGGCGGAACCCGCTCCGTCAGGTGCCAGCGCGGCAAGAGCAGAGCTGCCAAGAAGTCCCTCGCCCGCAAGAAGCTGCCCGGGCGCTCCCTGCTCCAGCACGTCGCGACCATGCTCCTGCTCCCGCACGTCAAGACCCCGCGCTGCCCCCAGCTGCAGCGCGTGGGGACATGCAAGACCAAGCTCTCCGCCACCCAAGGCCTCCCGTGGCCACAGCAAGCTGCCGTGCCTTCACCACCGAGCTACGCAGCGTCGCGTGGCCCGGCAAGTTCAAGCCAGACCTGCCTCCTCGTTACGACGGCACGGCCGACCCTGCGGAGTTCCTCCAGCTCTATGAGCTGGGCATCGAAGCTGCCAACGGAGACGAGAAGGTCATGGCGAACCGGTTTCCCATGGCGCTCAAGGACGGGGCCCACACCTAGCTCCTGAACCTGGCTCCAGGCACGATCTCCTCCTGGGACGAGATGCGCACCCGCTTCATCGCCAACTTCCAAGGTACTCGCGACCGGCCACCCGCCGTGAGCGACATGCGCCGCATCAAGCAACAACCCGAAGAGACCCTGCAGAAGTACATCCAGCGCTTCAACAACGCACGCCTCAATATTCCCAAGGTGACCGAGGAGGCCATCATCTCAGCCTTCTCCGACGGCGTGCGCGATGTCAAGATGAAGGAGGAGCTGGTGATGCATGAAGACCTGTGCACTTCCTTGGAGTTGTCCAACTTGGCAACCAAGTGCGCCAGGGCTGAGGAAGGGCGTCTCTCCCTCCTCGAGCTGCCTGCCATGGACCCAGAAGAGAAGAAGCCCAAGGCCAAGGATGTGAAGCGCAAGGGGGCTGCCGTGCTCGCGGCAGAACCAGACACCAAGCGGGGCAGAGATCAGCCCGAATCTTCCAAGGGCAGTCGGTACTGTGTGTACCACGACCTCCACACCCACAACACCAACGAATGTCAAGAGCTCCGAGCCGTGCGAGAAGGAAGGATCGGCCGTCGCCCCGACCACGATGACCGGGGCTACGGTCGAGGAGGAGGAAGGAACGCAGGACGCTGGGAAGACCGCTGCCCGCGCCAAGGGTGGCGCGATCGACCTCGCGAGGATCGCTGGCAAGACCCGCCTCGCGAGGGAGACTGGAGGGATCAGCCTCGCGAGGATCGCCAGCAAGGCAACGCAGGCCTCCCTCCTCTGCCGCTGCAGCCAAGGAGAAACGAGGACCGCCATCAGGACGAGGGGGCTGGGGGCTTCCAGGAGCCGCGCGCGATCGCCTGCATCCTGGGCGGGGCTCAAGCCCCAGCCTCTCAACACATCTTCAAGCAGTTCGCCCGCGAAGTGAATGCAGTCCTCCCCAAGCTCGAAGCCACGCGCCCTCTCAGGTGGTTGGCGTGTGCCATCATGTTCAGCTCAGCAGATCAGCTCAAGTGTGCGGCCACAGCCGGAGTCCTCCCGATGCTTTGTCCCCCAATCATCAGCAACATGGTGGTCACCAGGACCCTCATCGATGGCGGGGCATGGCTCAACGTCCTGTCCGTGGAAACATTCAACAATCTCCAAGTGCCCTACAACCAGCTTCAGCCAACCAAGCCTTTCTCCGGAGTCACCGACGGCTCCACGGTCCCGATTGGGCAGGTCCGCCTCCCTGTCACCTTCGGGGCACGCGACAACTACCGCACCGAGCTCATCGACTTCGACGTCGCTCACATTCGCCTGCCATACAACACCATCCTTGGGTACCCAGCGCTGGCCAAGTTCATGGCTGTAACTCACCACGGCTGCAACGTCCTCAAGATGCCAGGAAGTGGCGAAGTCATCACGGTGCCCTGTGAAGAGAAGGACGCGGTGTGTTCCCTGGAACGAGCCTTTCAGGCCGCATGACTGGAAGACCCGGATCACGGAAGCAGGAGGCTTCCCGAGACCACCCCCAAGAAGAAGAAGACATCGTCTGGCCCGGCCCCTTAGGAGGCAGGCCCCTCAGGGCCCGCGCCTGCCCAGGGGAACCTCCTTCCATTGCATAGGAAAGCACGCCCGATGCCCTCCTCAGGCAGGGCTCGGGGGCTCTCCCCTGGAGGGCCACCGACCTGGCTAAGGTCACGAGGGAGGCACTTGGGCACCACATGGAGGCGTGTTTCGAAGCACGTTTCCCTCAAGAAGGAGTAAGGCAAGGAGAGCTAGACCCTCAGGAGTCCGTCAGCAAGGCCATTCAGGAGCTACAGGAGTCAAGAGTCATGAAAGGCGGCTGCCACCTACCAGCTGTGGCTCCCCATCCAGGCGAGGATGGTGGGCTGCGCGTCTGCATCGACATACCAGGGCTCAATCGAGTCGCCTCTCTGGAGCGCCTCTGGCCCTCGCGAGTGGGGCACTGCGAAGGTCCACCCCACAGCTACGTTCGCATGCCTTACGGCTTGCCGAACGCGGCTGCCACATACCAGCGCCTCGTGAGGGGCATCATGGAGGCTCAAGAGGCCGGGCGTTCCGCAGCCCTGGCGGAGATGGAGATGGTCCGCGGGGAGCCACCAGCGCCTCCGGAGCCTCCCGAGGCCCCTGGGCCTGGGGGCTCGTTAGGATCGGCTTCCGCAGCCCACCGAGTCTGCTACGCCAACACTCCCTCGTCCTCAACATCATCAGGTGACATCTTTCAAGTTTCATTTCCAGTTGGGAGCGCCCCCCAGGGCTGCATTATTCCCAGGCCGCATGGGTCCGTCCCTGTGGCATGTATCCCTTTTATTTCATGTTGTTAGATTACCTTGTTGGGGGCGCCCCACGGGCTGCATCATCCCCAAGTCGCTCGGGCCTGACCCAGTGATGTCCGCCTTCCTAGCATCTATTTGAATGAATCCACTCCTTCGCGGCTAATGTGTTTGACCTAGTTGCCCGCTCAACTGACGCCAACTGACGGAGCTGCTCCCAAACGGCACGACGCTTGCACATGGGTCCGTCCCTGCAACACCGACAAACCTGAATGGCTGAGCTCTGGCCGCGGCAGCCCCGCATGGCGCCACCTCGTCAAGCCTTCAGTGCCTCATCGCCCCTCAGAAGCAACCAACGGCTGACTGTCAATTGTCATGGCAACCCCTAGTTCTTTCTATGATGGGTCTACAGGATCTCCTAAAGGAGCTGTGTCAGGCGAGGCCCTTGCGGTGTCTCCTTCACTCTCATCCGCGCGAACCGCTTGCACGTTAAAGGGGGGGGTGCCTGAGCATCACGACTCAGGGCTCCTACTGGCTCTCCAGCCCTCACCCTCTAGCCTTGTCCACGGCATCGCGACCTGGCATACCAGCGAAGGCTGAGACTCGCTCGATGGCCGGGACCCGAGGACATAGAGCAGAAAGGGGAGCAAAGGCAAGAGAGGAGGGACACGCGAGGACCTCGCCGAGCAACCTCACGCCTGCCGATGCACGGACCCGGCGACACACCAGAGAGCGGTCCCTGATTCTCGAGATAAGTCACCACCCGGAAGCAACAGCTACCGTGGCACCATCCCCGCACCTAATGCAATCCCATGTTAGCGACGCCGCTCTCCTTTCTCACCGAACGACGGCTGCTTGAGCGCCAAAGGGGACCTCCTGAGCATCGCGACTCAGGGGCTCTTACCGGACCCCGGGTCACTCACCTCCTGGCCTTGACCACGGCATCGCGACCTGGCATACCAGCGACGGCTGAAGCCGCCTTGGGACTGGGACCTGCCGGCGCAAAGCACCAAGCCCTCGTGAGGTTCGAAAGGGAGAACTGAGCTAAGATGGAATGAGCAACTCGCACAATTCTACGACAAGGGTTATATTAACAAACAGGATCACAGGCACCTTACAAGCCCCCACGGGACGCGTCTTTGATTCCTTGCAGGGAACAGATCCTAAAAGGACGCTAACTACACGCGCCCCTGCGAAAGACGCCATCGTCAACAGCGGGCCGTCAAGCACCGGCACCAACCCCATCCAGATCAGAGTCGGTGACGGCCTGACGAGCCCGCCCTGCTCCAGGAGTGGCGCCGGCTCGGGGGCTCGTAGCTGTCGTCGCTCGTCTCCGGAGTCGCGAAGAGCTCGGCAGAGTCGCTGGACCCTCTGACGCCTCCGCCGCCTGAGCAGCCGCCAAGGGAGTGGTCGGCGGGCCCAGTCCTCGCCGTAGCAGGGTCCCGACCACCTCTCCCGGGGCAGCACTCCAGCCGGCGCCCATTCGTATCGAAGACCTTGAAGAACATCACCGAAGCACCGTCGTACTCCAAGTGGATCGCGAAGGCGCCTCTTGTCCTGCAAACCCGGGCGATTTCGCTCCAGCCTCGAGTCATGAAGACCTCACCCGGGGCAACGACCGCGACCTCTGCCTCGGTCGCGAGGGTGCTGCAGCCGGCGTGCTGCAGCCAAAGCTCCAGGAGTTCTCCCTGCGGGATGATGGAGGCGAAGAAGGGAGGAAGGAGAATCCAAGACTGAGGAGGCATGGCGGCGTGGAGCACGAACTCTCGGGAGGAGCCCTCGGTGTGGACCCCAGGGGGGACGACCCACACCTTCGTGACCCATCGGCGCCGACGGCGGCGCCGCCTGTGGCGATCGGCATCGACTCCTTCAGAGCCCTCGATGTGGGCGTACAAGGGAAGCGGGAACCCCGGTGGTGGCCGCTCGCACCAGGGCCTTGACACCACCTGATGGGCCCCCTCGTCCCGGCCATGGAGGGCGAGCCGTTTCTTCGGCAGGAGCGGGTCTGGTTCCTCTCGGGGAGCCTTTCCCTTCTCTGCCGTCGAGAACCAGCGGATCGGAGCCATCACAGCAAGACGGAGCAAGGAACGGGAAGAAGGAGAAGCAAGAAGGGATGGACTGGAAGGGCGCGCGCCGTTCCGTACTTATGCCCGGCGAAGGCCAACCGCCGACCTCCACGATCGCAGGTAATCATGACCCGCTTTGCATGCAGGGACTTGTCCAATCCGTGCAGTTGCCGAGGCGCCGTGGGGAAGTGGAGGCGCCCACGTCCAATCAACCGCCACGCGGCACCCAAGGTCGCAGGCTGTTAGGGCCCGCAGCGCTTCGCTCTTGCCCTTTCGCCTCCCTGCGCGGCCAAGTCCGGGCGCGCCTTGGGCCCGGGGGCTACTGTCGGCGTTCTAGGAATGGGGGTCCCCAGACTTGCCTGCCTACGGCCTGCGGCGTGGCTCAAAAGGGGGCCCAGCGCGGCCCATCTTCATCAACACAGACCCAAGACCCTCGCGAGGGGCCAAGCCTCGCGGGGCAGACGACACGGAGCTTCCTCAGGCACGGCCTCATCAGGCTGGCTCGTGAGGAGGCGGAGAGATCAAGGCGGGGTACCTCACGAGGTGCCCATGACGCAAGCCATGACGACCAAAGGCGCCAGGCGGGCGCCAGCCGCGCGGTGTCCTCCTTTCCTCTTTGGTGCAAAGGGAGCAAGCACAGGCGAGAGCATTAAGCAAAGGCACCCGTTTCGGTGCAACGAGACCAAGACCAGTCCAACGGTAGGGAGGAAGTCATTGTGGAGCCCAAGCCAGCGTCACTACCAGAGCCTTTGGCAGGAGAGGACCAACTTTAGTCAGGATAAGTGTACCAGATGTTCCCCTTCAAAATGGCCAATTGTTGGCGCCCTTCCCACTCAATATTTGGGAAGAGGCCTAGGGCCTTTGCCTATAAATAGGACTAGCCACCCCCAGGGTAGAGGGGCAATCAAGAAGGGAGAATCTAGAAGCCAAGAGAGAAACTAGCTAGGATCGGATCGAGTAGCATCACACACACAGAGAGAGAAGGGCGACTGAACTCCTCCTAGCAGTTCATCCCCCCAGCCAAGAACAGACCCTCGCGAGGCTGTTCCTCCTTGTATTGCTCATCATCATCAGCCCAAGAGGCAATCCACCACACCATGCACTGGAGTAGGGTATTACACCACAACGGTGGCCCGAACCAGTATAAACCCTATGTCTCTTGTGCTGTTCTTTCCATAGCTTAGATCTTAGCGAGGCGGAGGGGTGCAGGTAGGTAGAAGGCGAAATCTCCATGCGCACCCCAATGTTCGAACCTCAAGGGTCTGCCGGAACCCGAAATCCAACAGCGTAAGCGCCGCTCCAAATCACGCCTCGGCAGAAACAACGATCATATAGACCCAGCGTTAGAGCAGGGTGAACCATCGCCGGACCACGGCAACACGGAGAATCAAACCGAACAACCCAACTCTGTCAAAGATAATAGTCCGGACGACATCACACCAGACAGACACCCGGAGCAACATAATGCCTGTCAAAGGCTTGTTGCCACTGTGAGGAGTCTAAAAAAGCAGAAGCAAAGGCTCAAGGCTGCGCAAGACACTCTCCGAATCAGATGGAGTAAAGTACTCAACTCAGCAGCGAAGTACGACGGTAATCGCCACACCAAGAGCTACCCGAAGCGGAAGTTGCTACCTGAATTCGATGAGGAGGCCTTAGATCCCCCGCAACCAAAAATTAAAATGGCCATCTGGCCGGATAGACGACCTCATGGCCAACATAGAGCGGAAAACAACGCCGCACATAAGCCAATACGCGATCCACGCGAGGGCTCGCATCAAAAGGACGGCGCAACCAGATCCATCTATGGACCACGCAAGCGCGCTCCAGCATATGATGCAACACAACAAACATCCGAACAACACGGTACACCCAGATACAAGGGTGCCGCACACCCCCTATGTTTCACCGATGAGGTGCCGGACCATGAATTTCCAGAGGGATTCAAACCCGCAAACATAGAGGCATACGACAGAACAATAGACCCTGGGGTCCGGATTGAGGACTATATCCTCCATATCCATATGGATCGAGGAGATGATCTCCACGCCATTAAGTATTTACCCCTCAAACTCAAAGGGCCAGCTCGGCACTGGCTTAAAAGCCTCCCCATCAGCTCCATTGGAAGCTGGGAAGAGCTCGAAGACGCTTTTCAGGCAAATTTTCAAGGGACTTATGTCCGACCTCCGGACGCGGACAATTTGAGTCATATAACTCAACAGCCCGGAGAGTCAGCCCAAAAGCTTTGGAACATGTCTCTTACTAAAAAGAACCAAATAGTCGATTGTCCGGACGCCGAAGCCTTGGCAGCTTTTAAGCATAGCATCCGCGACGAATGGCTTGCCAGACACCTCGGCCAAGAAAAGCCGAGAACAATGACAGCATTAACAAGCCTCATGACCCGCTTTTGCGTGGGTGAGGATAGCTGGCTAGCCAGATGCAGCACCAGCGACCCCAGTACATCCGAAGTTAGAGATGGAAACGGGAAATCACGGCGCAGCAAAAATAATAAGCACCGGAATAAAGAAGACAGCCCGAAGAGCACGGCGGTAAACGCTGGATTCAGAAGTTCTCGGCCAGGTCAGCAAAAGCCGCCCTCTAAAGACGCCAGAGATGAACTGTCCAGCTTAAACAAAATACTGGACCAAATATGTCAGATCCATAGCACCCCCGATAAACCTGCAAATCATGCCCACAGAGAATGTTGGGTCTTCAAGCAGTCCGGCAAGCTCAACGCCGTACACAAGGGGGAGGATACACCAAGCGAAGATGAGGATGAGCCTCTCAAGCAAGACACTGGGGAACAAAAGAAATTTCCACCAGAAGTCAAAACAGTGAACGTGTTACACGTGATCAAGGGGAGAAACAAAGCGGCACTCCCAGAGAAATATGCCCAAGGGCCTATCACCGCGGAGTCCTGCCACTGGTCGTCTCAACCGATCACTTTCGACCATCGGGATTACTCAGCAAGTATCTGGCGTGCAGGATAGGCTGCCTTGGTATTAGACCCAATAATTGATTGATACCATTTCACACGAGTCCTGATGGACGGTGGCAGCAGTCTAAACCTGATATATCAGGACACAATCCGCAAAATGGGGATAGACCCAACAAAAATTTGCCATAGCAATACTACCTTTAGAGGAGTAACGCCAGGCCCAGGGGCTCATTGCACGGGCTCCCTGCTACTAGAGGTTATATTCGGCTTCCCCGATAACTTCCGTAGTGAAAATTTAACATTCCACATTGCTCCGTTCCAAAGTGGCTATCAAGCACTACTTGGACGTGAAGCTTTCGCTCGCTTTAATGCAATACCGCATTACGCTTCCCTCACGCTTAAGATGCCCGGTCCACGTGGCATCATTACAGTGAATGGAAATATTGAGCGATCCTTGCGCACCGAAGAGAGTGCGACTGCCTTGGCAGCCGCACACTAAAAACGGCCTCACCAACTAAAGCATTTGATAGGTCGTCAAGACCACGGACACGGTTAGACGAGTCCGGCGCAGCTATATGTAATTCATACAGGTTTGATGGCCACACCCCTATTACAAATACAAGGGGCTCAACGCGCGTAGACAAGTGGCAATTTTTACTCATCTTGAATTGTACATGGTTTCTTTAAACCTACCTTTTTGCACGACAACTTTTCACCTAAGTTTCTCTCTTTTACAGATGACCATCGTGCTACACCCGTCCAGGATACGGCACAACGGAGACACAGGCGCAGACGTGCAGCAGGGACCCGTTCCAAGGATTCTTTTTAGATTAAGACCCTGCATTAACCTTTTTTACTGTCTCTTGTTGATACACATCCCTCGGATTCTCAGTACAATTGAGAAGGATGCTGACGTCTTGGCATGTGGCCACGTCAGAATAATGCATGTACCTGGACACCAGGGGCTTCTTACAAAGGGCACTATTTAGGCCCGGTTTATACCATAAAGACCGAATACCTTAGGGAGTGTTCGGCGTCGCGAGTTTGGCCTTATATGCATCAGCTCCGAATCATGTCTTTGGTCAAATGTTGGGTTTGCCCGGCTCCTGTGTTTTGCTGCTTTCATTCTGCTCTATCGGCTAGGGCGGCACCAGGAGAACTACTGCGATTGTGCCCCGGGTCATCCGGACGAGCACCTCGGTAGAGAAAGCCGAAAACTGACTGTCATGATATAGCGTGAGACTGGTCAACCACTCGATGACCTATCGGAATGTTAGAATTCCTCCGCCTTAACGAAGGTCCGTTTCCCGGCCAGGCATGTATGCACCCCGAATTCGGGAGAGTGCGGAGCCACAAGGGGCTATATAGTAGCCCCACTGTCAAACTCCTATGGCTAAGTGAAAGTGTTAAAGCATTATAGTCCGGTTGCCTCGTTCGCTGCGCTATCACCTCCTTAATAGGACCAAGACGTTGGATTAAGTGTGAACACGCGTCTTCTGCGAACACCTATGCATTATATGCGTGGGGGTTGAAGCCGATGACTGCAATCATTCAGGTTATATACATATATACATAAATGGCCGCACAGGAGGCATCATATTACTTTCAGGCAAAAGTATAAATACAGCCTTAATAAATTTCATAAACATTGTTTTTACAATGGGAATACATGTCACTCAAACATAATATTCTTCGAGCACTGGGCCTCTATCAAACGAGCACCTTCAAGAACTTCTTCAAAATAGTGCTCGGCAGCCACTCGGCCTATGGCCGAACCCTGCGCCGCAACAGTGGTAGCATCCATCTCCGCCCAGTATGCTTTGATACGGGCAAGGGCCATCCGCGAGCCTTCTATACACGCCGACCTTTTCATCGCACTGATGCGCGGCACCGCACCAAGGAACTGCTGCACTAAGTTGAAATAGTTGTTCGGCTTCGGTTTTTCCGGCCACAGCTGATCCATGACAGACCTCATGGCGAGTCCGGACAACCTATTGAGTTCGGCCCATTCGCCTAGCTGATCAGTCAATGGAAGCGGACACTCTGGAATGTTAAATTGCGACCAGAACAGCTTGTCCACTTCACGATCTGTTTGATTTCGGAAGTATTTGGCCGCATCGACAACGCTCGCCGCCAAGTCCATATATGCGTCTGCCGAACTCAACAGCCGATCCAGAGCGGCATACCGCGGATCTCCGAACTTCCTCCACAACATAAAGGGCTTACCAACCGCAATATCCCCGGCTTCTCGCAGTTCCTCCTTCTTCGCTGTCATGGCAGAGCAGGTGTCCTTGGTCACCATTGTGGCCTTTTCGAGGTCCATCGCCCTCGCCTGGTTTTCTTCTTCCAGGAACTGGCAACGGTCGGCAGTGTCTTTTAACTTTACAGCCATCTTGGCCATTTTATCTTTGCTCTCGCAATGCGCGGCCTTCTCGGCTCTCAACTCTTCGGCCGCCTTCAAAGCAGCCGCATTACTACTCCTTGCTTGCTCGGGCAAGTTCCGCCCGAAGGGTCTCCACGGTGGCAGCTCCATCTACAGTCACAACATATTAAAGATACTGGCATCATGCTGCTCTTACTATGTGACATTCACCAGAAAACATTACTTCCCCTGTGCCTCGTCAAGCCGCTTGTTAACAAGCTCGATGTCGGCATCTGCCGCATCCAGTTGCCGCTTTAGTTCGGCAAACTCATTAGTCCGGCTAGCCACCGGAGCTTCCACCACCTGCACATAAAGGCGGTTTGGTTATTACCTAGGACTATGATCCTCTGTTCGCCACCGTTCTCGACGACAACCAGAGTCTCAGGGGCTACTATCTACACAGGGCACACCTAAAAATGTGCGGTACTATCAAAAAGTATATCATTTCACGTACCTCAAATCCCGTCAGTAGACTCATAAAGGCTTCATGCAATCCGCTTTCGGTGGACGAAATTCTTTCCATCACCGTACCCATTAACGTATGGTGTTCTTCTGAGATGGCCGCTCGCTCCAACAGCTCCCTCAGTACGTCCGACCGCATACCATACGGTGTCGGACCCTTTTGTTTGCTCTCTTTAAAAGCCGGACGCTGGGGACTTCGGGTGACTATAGGATTATCTTCTGGCCTCACCGGATCCGGAGAGGCCCTCCGTGACGACACTTCAAGGTTGCCTGCTTCTTGAGCGGGGGAGGCGTTTCGCTCTCCATCATCTCGGGAAGAAGATCCCCCGAAGACGAGCTCTGCTGAGAAGGGCTAAGATCCGAACTGCAAGATAAATGCTTCGGTTATTTTCCTCAGAGGTAAGGTAGTATATCTTCACTATTAAAGTACTTTTTGATTACTTACAGCTCGTTAGAGGGCAGATCCCCGCGCGGACTTTGTGCGGCAAGAGCGCCCTCCAAGGTAGGACCCTCTGGTGGAGATTTCTTCTCCCGTTTGGAAACCTTGGTTTCCGGATCTTCAGAGGTAGTCCTCTTCCTTCCCCGGGGTGAGAGAATGCCAGATTCCTCCCCTTGGTTATCCTCCCTCACGGAGGCGCCCGTTCGCTCGGTCGGAATAGGTAGCGGTGGAGGCCCGCTTTCGCCCTCTTTATTCCCCCCTTTATCTTCCTTTGAGGGCTCCGGGCAAGGTGCTGCTCGAGCATCTTTTCCAGTACCGGATTTTCCAAACCCTCAGGAAGGGGGGCCGAACACCGACTCATCTTCGCCTTTGTTAGCCAGTCCTGGTCAAAGAGCAATTTCTCAGAATGACGTCATGATAAATGAAAGACGGTGTGTTCGGCTAGAGGATTACTTACTTGGTCGGCGGTACGGTTGCTGCTCAGGCCCACGTCCTCGGTAGTGTCCGGACACTCTATTTGGGGTCCGAAGAATGATTTATACATCTCCTCATGCGTCAGGCCAAGGAAATTCTGAATAGTGCGTGGTCCTTCTGGGTTGAACTCCCACATGCGGAGGGGCCGACGTTTGCATGGCTGGATTCCTCGAACCAGCATAACTTGCACCACCATAACCAGACTAAAATCTCCTTCGAAGAGATCTTGAATGCGGCTCTGCAGTACAGGCACGTCCTTGGCTGGACCCCAGCTCAGCCCTTTGCTAATCCATGACATCAGTTGTGGTGGAGGGCCTGAGCGGAAAGCAGGGGCAGCCGCCCACTTGGCACTTCTGGGAGCTATGATGTAAAACCACTCCCGTTGCCATAATCCGGACACCTCTGGAATGGAACCCTTTGGCCATGGAGCTCCAGCGATCTTGCTTATTAATGCGCCTCGGCACGCTACATGCTGACCCTCGACCATCTTCGGCTTCACGTCAAAGGTCTTGAGCCACAGGCCGAAGTGAGGGGGTAATGCGGAGGAAGGCCTCACATACGACAATAAATGCCGAGATGTGGAGAAAGGAGTCCGGGACTAGATCGTGGAAATCTAGCCCGTAATAGAACATCAAACCCCTAACGAAGGGATCCAGAGTGAGGCCTAGACCTCGGAGGAAGTGGGGGACGAACACGACACTCTTGTCAGGTTCAGGAGTAGGGATGACCTGCCCTCGGGTGGGCAGCCTATGCGAAATTTCGGCGGTCAGGTATCTGGCCTTCCTCAACTTCTTGATATCCTCTTCCGTAACGGAGGAGGGCATCCACCGGCCTTGAAGGCTAGATCCGGACATGATTGAAGGTCCGAAGCACCTGACCTGGGCTTTGGGTGTTAGAACTCGAGGCGGGGGAAGGATTCGATTGAGCATAGGAGGGAAAAAAGTAAAAGCCTTGTCCCTTTATAAAGAGGGTGAATATCAAGCGTCCTCTCCATAGCCGTTTGGGACTTGCCTATAATCTAGGAGTGCTAGACACAGTTGGGTTACCCACGACTGTATTGATGAGAATCCCGTAATTAGGGGAACACGATCTCTGCTTTGACAAGACGTGTCAAGAAACCGCCTCGCGTTATGTGTGGAGCTGGTTAAAGAAAAATGGTTCGAATAATCACCGAGCCATGGCATGATGTCATGTTGCCAAAACGTGTCAGCAGATTAAGATTTGTGGAAATATTATTCTCTCTATGGTGGTATGTGGAACTTATTTTGCAGGGTCAGACACTATCCTTGTATTCAAATTCTTCTGTGATGTGTTCAGAGGAGGAACCCGCCTTGCAATGCCGAAGACAACACTGCACGCCGGACTCATCGTCATTGAAGCCTGGTTCAGGGGCTACTAAGGGAGTCCTGGATTAGGGGGTCTCCAGACAGCTGGACTGTTAGACTATGAAGATACAAGATTGAAGACTTCGTCTCGTGTCCGGATGGGACTCTACTTGGCGTGGAAGGCAAGCTAGGCAATACGGATATGTATATCTCCTCCTTTGTAACCGACCTTGTGTAACCCTAACCCTCTCCGGTGTCTATATAAACCGGAGGGTTTTAGTCCATAGGACATCACAATAACATACAATCATACCATAGGCTAGCTTCTAGGGTTTAGCCTCTCTGATCTCATGGTAGATCTACTCTTGTACTACCCATATCATCAATATTAATCAAGCAGGACGTAGGGTTTTACCTCCATCAAGAGGGCCCGAACCTAGGTAAAACATCGTGTCCCCTGCCTCCTGTTACCATCCTCCATAGACGCACAGTTCGGGACCCCCTACCCGAGATCCGCCGATTTTGACACCGACATTAGTCTTTGTGGGTTTGATCCGTGATGGATGAATGCCCATTTTGTGCACTGTATCCTGATAGAGCAAGTTGAGGCTGCTGCTGCCGTCCATCAGGACTCGCGTTAGGTGGAACCCATCAATTATTGGGTCCAGGACCAGTGCGGCTGAACCGCCGTGATGGGTATTGGTCGGATGATCCCGACGATCAAAAGTGATCGGGCATGACGACCATGGGTTAAATTTTGGGGCGACTGGCTCTATCGCGTAGACGTCCCTGAGGGCGCGCTTGCACTCCCTCTTGGGGATGTGGGTAGCGTATATCATGTTCATCGTTTTGACCTGAGGGCGAAACTTCTTCTGTCCCCCTGTGTTCGGCGGCCGGGGCTCCTCGTCGTCGTCTTCGCTTTGTGATCCCTTATCCTTGTTTTTGGCATTTAACTTGCCAGCATGTTTAAAAACCCAACAATCTCTGATGGTATGATTGGGTGGTTTGTCTGGGGTGCCATAAATCTGGCACGGACGATCGAGTATGCGGTCCAGGCTGGATGGTCCCTGATTGTTCTTTTTGAACGGCTTCTTCCGCTGACTAGGCTTAGAGCCACTGAATCCAACATTGATCGTCGTATCCTCGGTGTTGTCATTGTTATTTCGACGTTTGTACCTATTGCGTCGATACTTGTCGTTGCTATTTTTAGCTTCAGGGGTACCAGCGTCGCTTGCATTGTTTTTGCTACGGGCCAACCAACTATCCTCGCCCGCGCAAAAGCGGGTCATGAGTGCCGTGAGGGCCGCCATGGACTTTGGCTTCTCTTGGCCAAGGTGGCGGGCGAGCCATTCATCGCGGATGCTATGTTTAAAGGCCGCTAGGGCTTCGGCATCCAGACAGTCGACTATCTGGTTCTTTTTAGTTAGGAACCTGGTCCAGAATTTCCTGGCAGACTCTCCGGGCTGTTGAACTATATGGCTTAAGTCATCGGCTTCTGGAGGTCGAACGTATGTACCTTGGAAGTTATCAAGGAAGGCTTCTTCCAAGTCCTCCCAGCTGTCGATGGAGTTTTCGGGCAGGCTGTTCAACCAGTGCCGTGCTGGTCCTTTGAGTTTTAGCGGGAGGTATTTAATGGCATGAAGGTCATCGCCGCGGGCCATATGAATGTGGAGAATGAAGTCTTCGATCCATACCGCGGGGTCTGTGGTGCCATCATATGATTCTATATTCACGGGTTTGAACCCTTCTGGGAATTCATGTTCCATGACTTTGTCGGTGAAGCAATGAGGGTGTGCGGCGCCTCTATATCGGGTTGTATCGCGACGCAGCTCTGATGGGGTCCGTCTGCGGCTTTCAGCCTGCGCATGACTATGTTTTTCATGTCCGAACAGGTGGCCGTCGTTGCATGTCAGGGCACGTCCTCGCGATCCGTAGATCGATCTGGTGTGTCCTGCTTTATTGTTCAGGTCATGTCGAAGGTCATATGTATGACCATGAGTTGATTTACCTCTGCCTTTGCGATGAGGCGGGGCGGGCTGGTGTTCGGCTTGAGTTGCCGCTTTGTCCCGGCCACGTGGTGGTCGGTCAGCCGCATTGCGCGGCGGTGGTATGTGTTCTGGCGCCTCGTCATCGAATTGAGGTAGTAATTTGCACTTCTGGTAGCTTTTGGCCGGGCGCTTGAGGCCGTATTCTTCGGCTGCTAGGACGTTGGTCCATTTATCGTTGAGCAGATCTTGGTCAGCTTGAAGCTGCTGCTGCTTCTTTTTCAGGCTCCTTGCAGTGGCTATTAGCTGGCGCTTGAAGCGCTCCTGCTCAAGAGGTTCCTCAGGCACGATGAAATCCTCGGTGGCGAGGCTCGCCTCATCCTCGGAGAGCAGAGGATAGTTACTGTCCTTCGAGTCCTCGTGCGTGGCCTGTTTACCAGGGCAAACCTGTCCATCTTCCCGTTCATCCTATTCGGTAGCTGCGTCGACGGGGTCTTCGTTGTCTTCGGCACCTTCCGGAGTGTTATCTTCTCCTGTGCTGGTGTTGCTATCTTTATTGCGGCGTGACTTAGAGCGGCGCTGCTGACGTCGGCGTTTCGATTGTATCTCAGGAGGTTTATCCTCAACTGGATCTTCTTTGTCATCGCCGTTGTTCTCCTTTGGTGCATCCACCATGTATACATCTTACGAGGAAGTGGCCGTCCAACGTCCGGTGAATGGCGGGTCCTGGGCCTCTGCTTCCCAGGCATCGTCGTCCATACTGTCGATGTCATCGGAGCCGTAATCGAGCATGTCAGTTAAGTCTTCGATAGTGGCTATAAAGTGGGTGGCGGGTGGGGAGCGAAATTCCCTGTCATTAGCTTCTATTTCGAACCGGATATAGTTTGGATGTGAATCCCCCGCTAAGGATAGATTTTTTAATGAATTCAGCACGTCGCCCAAGGGTGAGTGCCGGAAGATGACCGTGGCGCTGAATTCGGCGATCGATAACCGATCATGCTCGACATGCGCGGACATGCATAGTTTGGAACTTATAATCGGAAACGAGTCCGTAGCTCCAGAGATACAGATGTTACTTGAAGTTGAGTCTGTGTGCGGCTCCAACGCCATAGAGTCTATGGCCTCCATGGCAAGGTTAAGCTTCCTGTCCTCGGATGGCGTGACTTGCTCTGGATCTAAGGCCAGAACGGTTACAGGTGCAATTTCCTGGGTATGGCCCGATGACAGATCTAAGTCATGTTCATCGAGGTGACGGGGAGCGATTGCCGTGGTATCGAATCCGTCGTAGATCAAGTCTCCGCGGATATCCGTGACGTAGTTCAAGCTCCCGAATCTGACCTGGCGGCCAGGGGCGTAGTTGTCGATCTGCTCCAGATGGCCAAGCGAGTTGGCCCGCAGTGCGAAGCCGCCGAACACGAAGATCTGTCCGGGGAGGAAGACCTCCCCTTGGACAACATCATTGTATATGATTGAAGGAGCCATCAAACCTTTTGAGGACGGCACAGTGGAACTCTTAATGAAAGCACCAATGTCGGTGTCAAAACCGGCGGATCTCGGGTAGGGGGTCCCGAACTGTGCGTCTAGGATCGATGGTAACCGGAGATGGGGGGCACAATGTTTTACCCAGGTTCGGGCCCTCTCTATGGAGGTAATACCCTACATCCTGCTTGATTGATCTTGATGAATATGAGTATTACAAGAGTTGATCTACCACAAGATCGTAATGACTAAACCCTAAAAGTCTAGTCTAGCTATGATTATGAGGATTCGGCCTATCTACGGACCTAGCCCTCCGGTTTATATAGACACAGGAGGGATCTAGGGTTACACGAGGTTGGTTACAAAGAAAGGAATCTTCATAGTTGGTCGCCAAGCTTGCCTTCCACGCCAAGGAGAGTCCTATCCGGACACGGGTGGAGTCTTTGGTCCTTGTATCCTTACGACCCATCGGTCCGGCCCATATCCAATAGATCGGACACCCGAGGACCCCTTAGTCCAGGACTTCCTCAACGGGTGGCGATGTCTCATGGTTTGGATGTCGGGGCGGCCGCCCTGGAAGGCGGTCTGCATGGTTGGCTCTCCGGCGGGCACCATGGCGGCCGTGGTGTCTATTCCTCTTGGTCATGTTGGTGGCAAGAGGCTTGGAGGTGGGTGGCTCGGGCGCGCTCTTTGTTTCTGACTGGGGCGGCGCGCCATCCGGATCTGGGATCCGAAATCATTGCGCTTCTCCTGAAGACATCATGGTGACTGACGAGAGCTACTAGATGAAAGCCTCGCGCTTTGGCGCCAAAGACAGTGGTGCCCGCAGGCTCCACTATCTTCTTGAAGACGTCATTGTGGTGCTCCTATCAATGTCTGGGTTTCAGGTGAAGACTTTTGTCCGTCGTGGACTCGACAGCAAAAATCTCTGCGCCGTTATCCCTCCCGAGGGCGCTGTCATGGAACTTAGGTGTATTAGGGAGTAGTGTGACATTGTTTTCCAATTGGCCTATTTTATCTTTTGGTAGCGTAGGCGCTTGCGCTGTTGTGCTCCATTACCTTGGGATGGCTTTGTAAGAGGGTCATCTCATCACCTTGTATCGTTTTCCGTGTAGTTTTTGGATGTTGCTTTATATATAAAGCGGGGTGACAGCCTGTTTCGAGAGAGAAGACTACAAGTAAACTACGTATGGCACTATAAAACCTATCAACATGGCATCTAATTAAAAATGAATGTAATGAACACAACAGTGAAAACCATAAATAACTTGGATGAACGATTCAAAATATATTCGGATTTGAAATTCAAATTTCACAGAAGCACACCGCCATCTCAATCCGGTGAGAAATATCTCACGAAAGCTCTGAGAGTAACATTACACCTACGTGAATATTATTACCTATAGTACAAGTGAGCTTATTTTATTGAAAAAAGGAGCCCACACAATGAAATTAGGGGGAGGGGGATTAAGTATGGATGTGGATATTCTACACCCAGCTCAGATGAGGCTGGGTGTGAACAGTAAAATTTGTTTTAAATAGTGAAAATTGAAGAAATCCAAAAAACATGTGGTGCAAGATGCTTATGTGCGTGACAAAAAAGACAAAATCAGTTACTTTCAAAAGTTTCTCAAGACATCCAGAATTGGTCTTTTCTGCCACAAGCTCCTCAAATGTCCAACACCCCAAAATTTTGCACAAACATCAGGCATTGGAGCATCTTGCACCACACCCGAGATTTGCCTTCTCTTACCAACTAAACTTGCCATAAAAGAATATTTGTTTGCCATCCCCTTTTAGCTGACGTTCGTGAGATAACATTAGCCATAACTAAAGTCTCGCAAAGAAATAATGGAGGGGGTGATCAACCAGAGTAGATTTTGATCTCAAATACATATAGGAGGTGACACAGAAGCAACAATCATGTACCTGACCGGCCAGACAGACGCCGCATGACATGAGATCGAAAGTTTCCAACAGACATCACTGCTTCGGAAATCAAATTAACCTGACGCGTCATGCATGCATATCACTAACACATCTGCAATGCAGTTAACAACCTATTTCCCTTTGGGAATATTTAGCGGCGTCTGCTCGGTCCCAAGCAAGCACCTGGGGTGCAAGTTGACCTTGCAGGGACAAACCCTCCTCTGTTGTTGGCACCACCCCATTTACTCGCTCACATCTAGCTGTAGGACAAACTCTCCTCTGTTGTTGGCACCAATGGCGGCGGTGACTCAGATCTGTGGCTTCGATGGTGGCAGTGACTCAGATCTGTGGCTGCAACAGCGGCGGCGACTGAGATCTGCTGCTGTGACACTCCCCTCCAGTGGCAAGAGGCGGCAGGAGCGCTCCCCGGCGGCGGCAGCTGCTTCTCCCTTTGTTCCTCATCTCTGTCCAGCCATCCTCGTCTCCGCCATGTCTCCCCCGACCTCGAAGCTGGTAAGCTACCCGTCCCCCCCTCTGTTATGTGTTAGGTCATTCAATACGAGTGTTTAGGGTCGATAGCGCCATCGCTGACCGCATCATGGATGTCACTTAAGTTGTGGATGAACGAACGAAGCTTCTAGTTCATGCAGCATCAATGATAGCTGTGATTTAGGCCTGGATCTTGTTGGTCCATAAGAGAGTTGTTCGTCAGAATGAAAGACCACGCATCTGGTATGGTCTGATGCTAATCTGAGATCAAGAGAGGATGGCGAATCTGAACTACATCTACAACTGCAATGGCACAGAAGCTATGTGAATGCTTTGAATGAAAAGACCTTTTGCAAGGCTGGTGAGGACGTTTAGGAGCAGGGGGCTGCTGGAAGATAGCATCCACACCACTGTGGAAAAGCAAGTGGCCATGTTCCTCCATGTTATTGGTCATAATCGGAGGTTTATGGTTGTACACAACACCTTCCGGAGATCAATGGAGACCATCTCCAGGTACTTCAAGCAAGTGTTGTATGCTGTTGGGGAGCTTAGAGGAGAGATGATCATGTCACCAACCAGTCGGACTCCTACCAAGATTCGCACTAGCCCAAGATGGTATCCATACTTCAAGGAGAGCACTTGATATGTTGTTGTGGTTCATGCCTTGATATGTTGTTATTGTTCAGTAGTAGGCTAACAACATATTGTAATGTCATTCTAGGATTGCATTGGAGCAATAGATTGTACTCATGTCACTACCAGAGTGCCAAGGTCACAAGCTGCAGCATATAGAGGTAGGAAGAACTACACAAGCCAGAATGTGCTAGCTGCTGTTGACTTCGATCTGAAGTTCACATATGTGCTGGCTCGCTGGGAAGGATCAGCACATGATGCTAACATTCTCAGTGAGTCATCATGGTGGCATCAACATCCCCGACGGCAAGTTCCACCTTGGAGATGCTAGCTATGCATGTCGCCCAAGTGTTCTTCCATCCTTCAGGAAAACCAGGCACCATCTGAACGAGTTTGCTGGTAGGAACTATCATAGGACTCCTCAGGGACTGTTCAATATCAGACACTCCAACCTTAGAGTGATTGTTGAGTGGTGATACGTCCATTTTGCATCATGCTTTTATATCGATATTTATTGCATTATGGGCTGTTATTACACATTATGTCACAATATTTATGCATATTCTCTCTTATTTTACAAGGTTTACATAAAGAGGGAGAATGCCGGCAGCTGGGATTCTGGGCTGGAAAAGGAGCAAATATTAGAGACCTATTCTGCACAGCTCCAAAAGTCCTGAAACTTCACGGAAGACGTTTTCAGAATATATGAAAAATATTGAGCGCAAGAAGTTCACCAGGGGGGCCACACCCTCCCCACGAGGGTGGGGGGCGCGCCCTACCCCCTGGGCGCACCCCTACCTCGTGGGCCCCCTGGTGGCCCTCCGATGGCCATCTTCTGCTATATGGAGTCTTTCGATGAGGAAAAAATCATAATCCATCTTCTCGGACGAGACTCCGCCGCCATGAGGCGGAACCTTGGCGGAACCAATCTAGGGCTCTGGCGGAGCTGTTCTGCCGAGGAAACTTCCCTTCGGGAGGGGGAAATCATCGCCATCGTAATCACCAACGCTCCTCTCATCGGGAGTGGGAAATCTCCATCAACATCTTCACCAGCACCATCTCCTCTCAAAACCCTAGTTCATCTCTTGTATCCAATTCTTGTCTCCAAGTCTGTGATTGGTACCTGTGGGTTGCTAGTAGTGTTAATTACTCCTTGTAGTTGATGCTAGTTGGTTTATTTGGTGGAAGATCATATGTTCAGATCCTATATGCATATTAATACCCCTCTGATTATGAACATGAATATGCTTTGTGAGTAGTTACGTTTGTTCCTGAGGACATGGAGAAGTCTTGCTATTAGTAGTCATGTGAATTTGGTATTCGTTCCATATTTTGATGAGATGTATGTTGTCTCTCCTCTAGTGGTGTTATGTGAACGTCGACTACATGACACTTCACCATTATTTGGGCCTAGAGGAAGGCATTGGGAAGTAATAAGTAGATGATGGATTGCTAGAGTGACAGAAGCTTAAACCCTAGTTTATGCGTTGCTTCGTAAGGGGCTGATTTGGATCCATATGTTTCATGCTATGGTTAGGTTTACCTTAATACTTTTGTTGTAGTTGTGGATGCTTGCAATAGAGGTTAATCATAAGTGGGGTGCTTGTCCAAGTAAGGACAGTACCCAAGCACCAGTCCACCCACATACCAAATTATCAAAGTACCGAATGCGAATCATATGAACGTGATGAAACCTAGCTTGACGATATTCCCATGTGTCCTCGGGAGCGCTTTACATCATATAAGAGTTTGTCCAAGCTTGTCCTTTGCTAAAAAAAGGATTGGGCCACCTTGCTGCACTTCATTTACTTTTGTTACTTGTTACTCGTTACAAATTATCCTATCACAAAACTATCTGTTACCTATTGTTTTAGTGCTTGCAGAGAATACCTTGCTGAAAACCGCTTTCATTTCCTTCTGCTCCTCGTTGGGTTCGACACTTTTACTTATTGAAAGGACTACGATAGATCCCCTATACTTGTGGGTCATCAAGACTCTTTTCTGGCGCCGTTGCCGAGGAGTGAAGCGCCTTTGGTTGGTGGAATTTGGTAAGGAAAAATTTATATAGTGTGCTAAAATTTACTGTCACTTGTTACTATGGAAAGTAAACCTCTGAGAGGCTTGTTCGGGGTATCTTCACCCCGACCAGTAGAGCAAAGAGTTGCTCCTCAACCTACTGAACCTACTGAAATGAAAATGTCTGCTTTGAAATTCCTTCGGGTATGATAGAAAAACTGCTAGCTAATCCTTTTGCAGGAGACGGAACAACGCATCCTGATGAGGACCTAATATATGTGGATGAAGTTTGTGGATTATTTAAGCTTGCAGGTGTACCCGGAGATGTTATTAAGAAGAAGGTCTTCCCTTTATCTTTGAAGGAAGATGCATTGACATGGTATAGGCTATGTGATGATACGGGGTCATGGAACTACAAACGATTGAAATTGGAATTTCATCAAAAGTTTTATCCTATGCATCTTGTTCATCATGATCGCAATTATATATATAATTTCTGGCCTCGCGAAGGATAAAGCATCGCTCAAACTTGGGGGAGGCTTAAATCAATGTTATATTCATGCCCCAATCATGAGCTCTCAAGAGAAATGATTATTCAAAATTTATATGCTCGGCTTTCTGATAACAATCGCACCATGCTCGATACTTCTTGTACTGGCTCTTTTATGATGAAGACTATTGAATTCAAATGGGATTTATTGGAAAGAATTAAACGCAACTCTGAAGATTGGGACCTCGACGAAGGTAAGGAGTCAGGTATGATACCTAAGTTTGATTGTGTTAAATCTTTTATGGATACCGATGTTTTCCATAAATTTAGCACTAAATATGGACTTGACTCTGAGATAATAGCTTCTTTCTGTGAATCTTTTGCTACTCATGTTGATCTCCCTAGGGAGAAGTGGTTTAAATATCATCCTCCCATAGAAGTAAAAGTAGTTGCACCTATTAAAGTTGAAGAAAAGACTATCACTTATAATGATCCTACTGTTCCTACTTCTTATGTTGAGAAACCACCTTTCCCTCTTAGGATAAAGGTTCATGCTAAAGCTTCAACTGTGGTTCGTAAAAGCAATATTAGAACTTATAGACCTCCTGAGAAAATTAAAGTTGAACCTAATATTGCTATTGTTAAAGATCTCTTGTCTGATAATATTGATGGGCATGTTATTCATTTCCGTGATGAGACTGCTAGAATTGCTAAACATTGTGCTAAAGATAAACCTAGATCTTTGGTAGGCATGCCTGTTATTTCTGTTAAAATAGGAGATCATTGTTATCATGTCTTATGTGATATGGGTGCCAGTGCTAGTGCTATACCTTTTGACTTATACAAAGAAATTATGCATGATATTGCACCTGCTGAGATAGAAGATATTGAGGTCACAATTAAACTTGCGGGTCCCACCATAGGATATTTACGGGTTTGTTGGACCATGAATTGCACATGAAATTGTTAGAGATGTTGAAGTCTTGTGTGGGAAAACTAAATATCCTGCTGATTTTCTTGTTCTTGGTTCCCCACAAGATAGCTTTTGTCCCATTATATATGGTAAACCCTTCTTGAGCACTGTTAATGCTAAGATAGATTGCAAAAAGGATGTTGTTACAATTGGTTTAGGTGATATGTCTCATGAATTTAATTTCTCTAAATTTCGTAGACAACACCATGAAGAGGAATTGCCTAGTAAAGATGAAATTATTGGTCTTGCTTCTATTGCCGTACCTCCTAGTGATCCTTTAGAAAAATATTTGCTAGACCATGGAAATGATATGTTTATGAATGAAAGAAGGGAAATAGACGAAGCATTCTTTAAACAGGAACCCATCCTGAAACACAATTTGCCTGTTGAAATCCTAGGGGATCCTCCTCCACCCAAGGGTGATCCCGTGTTTGAGCTTAAACCATTACCGGATACTCTTAAATATGCTTATCTTGATGAGAAAAAGATATATCATGCTATTATTAGTGCTAACCTTTCAGAGCATGAAGAAGAGAGATTATTGAAAACTCTGAAGAAGCACCATGCTGCTATTGGATATACTCTTGATGATCTTAAGGGCATTAGTCCCACTCTATGTCAACACAAAATAAATTTGGAGGAAGATGCCAAACCAGTTCGTGATCATCAACGACGGCTGAATCCTAAGATGAAGGAAGTGGTAAGAAAGGAAATACTAAAGCTTCTTGAGGTAGGTATAATTTATCCCGTTGCTGATAGTCAGTGGGTAAGTCCTGTCCATTGTGTCCCTAAGAAGAGAGGTATTACTGTCATTCCTAATGATAAAGATGAATTGATTCCGCAAAGAATTATTACAGGTTATAGGATGGTAATTGATTTCCGCAAATTAAATAAAGCTACTAAAAAAGATCATTACCCCTTACCTTTTATCGATCAAATGCTAGAAAGATTATCCAAACATACTCATTTTTGCTTTCTAGATGGTTATTCTGGTTTCTCTCAAATACCTGTGTCAGCCAATGATCAATCAAAGACTACTTTTACTTGCCCTTTTGGTACTTTTGCTTATAGACGTATGCCTTTTGGTTTATGTAATGCACCTGCTACCTTTCAAAGATGCATGATGGCTATATTCTCTGACTTTTGTGAACAGATTTGTGAGGTTTCCATGGACGATTTCTCCGTCTATGGATCCTCTTTTGATGATTGCTTAAGTAACCTTGATCGAGTTTTGCAGAGATGTGAAGAAACTAACCTTGTCTTGAATTGGGAGAAGTGCCACTTTATGGTTAGTGAAGGTATTGTCTTGGGGCATAAAGTTTCTGAAAGAGGTATTGTAGTTGATAAAGCCAAGGTTGATGCTATTGAAAAGATGCCATGTCCCAAGGACATCAAAGGTATAAGAAGTTTCCTTGGTCACGCCGGTTTTTATAGGAGGTTCATTAAGGACTTCTCAAAAATTTCTCGGCCTCTGACTAATTTATTAAAAAAATATACCATTTGTTTTTTATGATGATTTTGTAGAAGCATTTGAAATACTTAAGAAATCATTGATTTCTGCACCTATTGTTTAGCCACCTGATTGGAATTTACCTTTTGAAATTATGTGTGATGCTAGTGATTATGCTGTAGGTGCTGTTCTAGGGCAAAGGGTTGATAAGAAATTAAATGTTATTCAATATGCTAGTAAAACTCAAGACAATGCTCAAAGAAATTATGCTACTACTGAAAAAGAATTCTTAGCAGTTGTATTTGCTTGTGATAAGTTTGGACCTTATATTGTTGATTCTAAAGTAACTATTCACACTGATCATGCTGCTATTAAATATCTCATGGAAAAGAAAGATGCTAAACCTAGACTTATTAGATGGGTTCTCTTGCTACAAGAATTTGATTTGCATATTATTGATAGAAAGGGAGCTGAGAACCCCGTTGCAGACAACTTGTCTAGGTTAGAAAATGTGCTTGATGACCCACTACCTATTGATGATAGCTTTCCTGATGAACAATTTAATGTCATAAATGCTTCTCATACTGCTCCATGGTATGCTGATTATGCTAATTACATTTTTGCTAAATTTATACCACCTAGTTTCACATACCAGCAAAAGGAAAAGTTATTTTATGATTTGAGACATTACTTTTGGGAAGACCCACATCTTTATAAAGAAGGAGAAGATGGTGTTATTAGACGTTGTGTACCTGAGCATGAACAGGAACAGATCCTACGCAAGTGTCACTCCGAGGCTTATGGAGGACACCATGCTGGAGATAGAACTGCACACAAGGTATTGCAATCCAGTTTTTATTGGCCTACTCTCTTCAAGGATGCCCGTAAGTTTGTTTTGTCTTGTGATGAATGTCAAAGAATTGGTAATATTAGTAGACGTCAAGAAATGCCTATGAATTATTCACTTGTTATTGAACCATTTGATGTTTGGGGCTTTGATTATATGGGACCTTTTCCTTCCTCTAATGGATATACGCATATTTTAGTTGTTGTTGATTACGTTACTAAGTGGGTAGAAGCTATTCCAACTAGTAGTGTTGATCATAACACCTCTATTAAAATGCTTAAGGAAGTTATTTATCCGAGGTTCGGAGTCCCTAGATATTTAATGACTGATGGTGGTTCACATTTTATTCATGGTGCTTTCTGTAAAATGCTTGCTAAGTATGATGTTAATCATAGAATTGCGTCTCCTTATCACCCACAGTCTAGTGGTCAAGTAGAATTGAGTAATAGAGAACTTAAAGTAATTTTGCAAAAGACTGGTAATAGATCTAGAAAGAATTGGTCCAAGAAACTTGATGATGCACTATGGGCCTATAGAACTGCATATAAAAATCCTATGGGTATGTCTCCGTATAAAATGGTTTATGGAAAAGCATGTCACTTACCTCTCGAACTAGAACATAAGGCTTATTGGGCTATTAAAGAGCTCAATTACGATTTCAAACTTGTCGGTGAGAAGAGGTTATTTGACATTAGCTCACTTGATGAATGGAGAACCCAGGCCTATGAGAATGCCAAATTATTTAAAGAAAAAGTTAAAAGATGGCATGACAAAAGAATACAAAAGCATGAGTTTAATGTAGGTGATTATGTGTTATTATACAACTCTCGTTTAAGATTTTTTGCAGGAAAACTTCTCTCTAAATGGGAAGGTCCTTACGTTATCGAGGAGGTCTATCATTCCAGTGCTGTCGGGGATATACCCCGCGGTATGACCCGGCTGGATGTATAACCCAGCCGGACTTGGTGACTCACTAATGACCCGCCCTGACTGGACGACACACTAAGTGACCCGCCCGATCCCGGCGACTTATGGTGACCTGGCAAGCGGATCAGAGGAGCGACAAGACTCGGGGGCCTAGGAGGCTCAAGGCCCAGAAGGCCGGCTTACGTTATGGTAGGCCGACTTAAGAGGAAAGGCGTGAGGAATATCTCCCTTACAAGGAATCAATAACCGGACTTGTATCCGGCTTGTAGTAGAAGATAGGCTAGTCCTAATCCTATTTGGACTCCACATGTAACCTGCCCCTCTAGCTTATATAAGGAGGGGCAGGGCTCCCCAAAAGAGGGCAGGCAACAAGAAACAATATCTAGGGCTAGACACAAAGAGGAGAGCCGGCTTACCGGCGACTTCCTCATGATCATAATGAGACCTAGCCACAAACAGCATGTAGGGTTATTATCGGATGATGTTTCCCGGGGCCCGAAGCTGTCTAAATCCTCGTCTTGCGTGTTGAGTCTCTTCATTCCGCTCAACCCCTTCAAGCTACCACATAGATGCGTTGGCCTCGCGACTAAGTCCTTACATTAGGACATCTGCCGTGACAATTCCACGACAGTTGGCGCCCACCGTGGGGCTGGCGCACGGTGGTGTTGAGTTCTTGGAGGGATCTCTCTCAGGGATCAAGAATCTTGCAAACAACCAGATGACGAAAAGACGGTACGGAGGATCTACATCAACTCTGAAGTTCGTCGCTCAAAAATTGGAAAAAGCTCGGGCGACAACACAGGTCACGTAGAGTTCATTGTGGTCGAGACCGACAAAAGTTTCTGTCGGATTAAACATACTATATTGCAATATTCCGTTGAAACCGCCGCCTTGATTTCTACGGTCGAGTCCGATTGCGGCTGCTTTTGACGTCTACATCAGCTGTTGTTCACCAAAGATCAAATCCAAATCCACCGCTACTACTCCGAGGTGTGGAGATCGAGGCCTGAAAATCAATTACAAGTACCACTACCCGGGGACGAACGCACAGCCCGCTGTCCCTATGTCCGGTTCATATTAACAGGTCGAAGGCCGCCTAAGTGGTCGATTACAAGTCGCCGCTCGACGGATGCGCGCGGCGCTGGCCGCCCCTGGTTGTCCTCATCAATTTCAACGTGCCAGGAGGAATAAATAAAAGATTTATTTTCTATTACAATATTACATCCACCCTGTAGATGAAGGAAATATGCCCTAGAGGCAATAATAAAGTTATTATTTATTTCCTTGTATCATGATAAATGTTTATTATTCATGCTAGAATTGTATTAACCAGAAACATAATACATGTGTGAATACATAGACAAACAGAGTGTCACTAGTATGCCTCTACTTGACTAGCTCGTTAATCAAAGATGGTTATGTTTCCTAACCATGAACAAAGTGTTGTTATTTGATTAACGAGGTCACATCATTAGTTGAATGATCTGATTGACATGACCCATTCCATTATCTTAGCACCCGATCGTTTAGTATGTTGCTATTGCTTTCTTCATGACTTATACATGTTCCTATAACTATGAGATTATGCAACTCCTGTTTGCCGGAGGAACACTTTGGGTGCTACCAAACGTCACAACGTAACTGGGTGATTATAAAGGAGCATTACAGGTGTCTCCAAAGGTAGATGTTGGGTTGGCGTATTTCGAGATTAGGTTTTGTCACTCCGATTGTCGGAGAGGTATCTCTGGGCCCTCTCGGTAATGCACATCACTTAAGCCTTGCAAGCATTCCAACTAAATGATTTAGTTACGGGATGTATTACAGAACGAGTAAAGAAACTTGCCGGTAACGAGATTGAACTCGGTACTGGAATACCGACGATCGAATCTCGGGAAAGTAACATACCGATGACAAAGGGGACAACGTATGTTGTTATGCGGTCTGACCGATAAAGATCTTCATAGAATATGTAGGAGCCAATATGGGCATCGAGGTCCCGCTATTGGTTATTGACCGAAGACGTGTCTCGGTCATGTCTACATTGTTCTCGAACCCGTAGGGTCCGCACGCTTAAGGTTACGATGACAGTTATATTATGAGTTTATGCATTTTGATGTACCGAAGTTAGTTCGGAGTCCCGGATGTGATCACGGACATGACGAGGAGTCTCGAAATGGTCGAGACATAAAGATTGATATATTGGAAGCCTATGTTTGGATATCGGAAGTGTTCCGGGTGAAATCGGGATTTTACCAGAGTACCGGGAGGTTACCGGAACCCCCCGGGAACCATATGGGCCTTAGTGGGCTTTAGTGGAAAGGAG